>NC_090177.1:1567482-1639982 GCF_024679245.1 Pseudorasbora parva | reverse complement strand
AAATAAAGATTCAAACGGTTATGAATCAGCGAATTGATTCATGATTCGGATCGCCAGTGTCTCGTGATTTCAGCAGTTTGACACGCGATCCGAATCCGTTAATGACATACATTTAATTTTGGGCTGAAATAACCCTTTAAGTGTGTATAATGTCATTATAAATATCATTTTTAGCTGTAATGAAAGAATAAATCAGCTCAAATCTTGAAAATATATCAAAAGAAAACAAGTACGTTAAAACTGTGAACAAAAAAGAGTGTATTAAATGACAAGTGTATCTAAAGTGAAAAACACAATAACTCAGTAATTACTAAAGTTATTGTTTTTCACTATAGAATACTGATCCAAATAACTAGTCATTCCTTCAGAAGGATTTATTAACACTTATTATGTTACCCAAATGTTTTTTTTTGTGGTGTAATATAAAATATTTATGATTTTGTGATCGATTTGGTTGCGAGTCCAGTGCCCTTGCAGTGAGACTCCGCCCACACTCTCTTCTGATTGGCTGTGAATATGGATTGATTTGGTTGCGAGTGCAGTGCCCTTGCAGTGAGACTCCGCCCACACTCTCTTCTGATTGGCTGTGAATATGGATTGATTTGGTTGCGAGTGCAGTGCGCTTGCAGTGAGACTCCGCCCACACTCTCTTCTGATTGGCTGTGAATTTGGATCGATTTGGTTGCGAGTTCAGTGCCCTTGCAGTGAGACTCCGCCCACACTCTCTTCTGATTGGCTGTGAATTTGGATCGATTTGGTTGCGAGTGCAGTGCCCTTGCAGTGAGACTCCGCCCACACTCTCTTCTGATTGGCTGTGATTTTGGATTGATTTGGTTGTGAGTGCAGTGCCCTTGCAGTGAGACTCCGCCCACACTCTCTTCTGATTGGCTGTGAATTTGGATCGATTTGGTTGCGAGTTCAGTGCGATTGCAGTGAGACTCCGCCCACACTCTCTTCTGATTGGCTGTGAATTTGGATCGATTTGGTTGCGAGTTCAGTGCCCTTGCATTGAGACTCCGCCCACACGCTCTTCTGATTGGCTGTAAATTTGGATCGATTTGGTTGCGAGTGCAGTGCCCTTGCAGTGAGACTCCGCCCACACTCTCTTCTGATTGGCTGTGATTTTGGATTGATTTGGTTGTGAGTGCAGTGCCCTTGCAGTGAGACTCCGCCCACACTCTCTTCTGATTGGCTGTGAATTTGGATCGATTTGGTTGCGAGTTCAGTGCGCTTGCAGTGAGACTCCGCCCACACTCTCTTCTGATTGGCTGTGAATTTGGATCGATTTGGTTGCGAGTTCAGTGCCCTTGCATTGAGACTCCGCCCACACGCTCTTCTGATTGGCTGTGAATTTGGATCGATTTGGTTGCGAGTGCAGTGCCCTTGCAGTGAGTGTCTGCCCACACTCTCTTCTGATTGGCTGTGATTTTGGATTGATTTGGTTGTGAGTGCAGCGTGCTGCAGTGAGTCTCCGCCCACACTCTCTTCTGATTGGCTGTGATTTTGGATTGATTTGGTTGTGAGTGCAGTGTGCTGCAGTGAGTCTCCGCCCACACTCTCTTCTGATTGGCTGTGATTTTGGATTGATTTGGTTGCGAGTGCAGTGCCCTTACAGTGAGACTCCGCCCACACTCTCTTCTGATTGGCTGTGAATTTTGGATTGATTTGGTTGTGAGTGCAGCGTGCTGCAGTGAGTCTCCGCCCACACTCTCTTCTGATTGGCTGTGATTTTGGATTGATTTGGTTGTGAGTGCAGTGTGCTGCAGTGAGTCTCCGCCCACACTCTCTTCTGATTGGCTGTGATTTTGGATTGATTTGGTTGCGAGTGCAGAGCCCTTGCAGTGAGACTCCGCCCACAGTCTCTTCTGATTGGCGCCTGTTGTGAACCGAAATATCTTCCATGAATATTATCGTGTTTTTGACTGGTTAGGACATGGGGTAACCTGTTAACCCAAACAACTCTTTGTCAACACACCGGTGTGTGTGTGTGTGTCCTCAGAACCAAGTGTTCAGTTTCATATGTGTGGTGAGTTACTTTATATATATTTGAAATGAACGAGTACAAATAGCTGGTTAAAGTGAAGCTGGTGGACTGAGGCTGGCATTGAGCTGCTTCGTGAGTGGAATGTCCCGTCGTTTCCGCAGTTTAGTGTTTTGCAAGCGACTCCATTTGCAAGCCGATTTCCTTCCCGGCGGTGCTCGAGGGGTTTCCATGGAGACCTCCATTAAGGGATGGCCGGCCGGAGTGCCGTGATTGGCTGGAGCTCTTGCGTCTGGCAGGATTGGCGTTGGTTTCGGACTCCACACGAGTGACCGTGTAAAGGCTGCTCTGGCGGTTCGGCTGAAATCGGGTGGTCTGGAGTTCCAGCTCATCAGAGTCCGAAACGTGAATAAAGGGACACCAGCGAAACACACGCTTAAAGCCGGCGCGGAACCTGTGGCAGAAACACAACCACACCAATAAACCTGGAATTACTACCATTATATACTCATTTATAAAAACAAACTAAATTATCTGCCACACTGCAAAAAATGCTCTTCTTACTCAGTATATTTGTCTTGTTTCTAGTCTAAATATCTAACAATTCTTTAAGTAAGATAAATAATCTTGTTTTCTGTTTGAATTAAGATTATTTTTCTCACCCCATTGGCAGATTATTTATCTTATTTTAAGCAAAAACTCTCTTCATCTAGAGTTATTTTTCCCAAAACAAGAAAAAATGTTTACTTGTCTAGTAAATGTTTTTTAATTTAAGAATATTTTGATTTTTTGACTAGAAACAAGACAAAAATACTAAATAAGAAAAGCATTTTTTGCAGTGTTCTAAATTTGAGGTTGATATCTCAAAAAATGAGCTTTCAGAGAGAGAGTGTTTGAGCTACAATTCATTTCTCTGTTCACTTCCAATGGGGTGAGAAAAATAATGTTATTTCTGATCGGAAACAAGAAACAAGATTATTTTTTTCACCCCATTGGCAAATAATTTTGCCTGTTTTAAAGCTCCACTGTGTGATGTTTTTCCCCATCTAGCGGTGTAAAGGTATTTGACCATCCAGTGAATATTAGTTTCTGTTTGTAACCCCTACTGTTCGGACCGGGACTCGAACCTGGGTCCACCGGCATTAGAGTCGGTCGCTCTAACAAGGAGGCTAAAGGCTGCAACCTCTGGCGTCAGTCGCTAAAGCGTCTTTTGAGGTCAGAGGAGTGAGGTTTACTCGCACAGCATCTACTACTAGCCGGCCTCTGTTACACTCACCCCCCTAAACCTCACTCCCATCCGGGTCACGGCACCAATGTAACCCCTACTGTTCGGACCGGGACTCGAACCCGGGTCCACCGGCATGAGAGTCGGACGCTCTAACAAAGAGGCTAAAGGCTGCAACCTCTAGCATCAGTCGCTAGAGTGTCTCGAGGTCAGAGGAGTGAGGTTTACTCGCACAGCATCTAATACTAGCTGGCCTCTGTTGCATGTTCCTCTCAGTTCTGATTTCGGTTTAACTCCTACGGTGGCTGATTTAGTCCAAGATTAACATGGCAATCCCCCTCTTCCCATTCGACACGGTGCCATCGAGTGTTAAAACGCAAAAGGCGAAGCTTGAATTTACGGGTATGTCCCTCTTTGGCTACTGTACTTTCAAGATGGAGGAGCAACATGGCGGCCGTCATCCGAACCCCTCACCCGTATGTGTTTTCAACGGCATATTATAAACTTACAAGAATACTTTATCACTTGAAAGAAGTAAATATACATTACTGAGCACATATATTTTTGAGTGTTTTTAGCTAAGAATAAACAAAAAAAGTTACACAGTGTAGCTTTAAGCAAAACCTCATTTTGATTTTATTACAACAAAACAAGAAAAAAAATGTTTTACTGATGTAGTAAATGCATCTTGATTTGAGAATTGTTAGATGTTTAGACTAGAGACTAAATGACTGAGTAAGAAGAGCTGTGTTAAAGACTAGTGGAGTTTAGAGAAGGAGATTTGGTGATAACCTGCTGTTGAGGCAGCAGTAGATGATGGGGTTGTACATGGAGCAGCTCATGGAGAGCCACAGCACCGACAGATAAACCTGCTGGATCCACCGCGATCTGCTCAGCTTCCGGTCCAAACTCGTCATGATGAAATAAACGTGATATGGGAGCCAACAGATGGCAAATGTAACCACCACAATCACCATCATCTTCACCACCTACACACAACATTACTTTAGTCATCAATGGAGAAAACTGTCCACTAACACAAGGCGCCCACACTCTTAAGCCCTATTCGGAAGGGATTAGTTTTAGATGAGGACGTGGGGTAAAGTCATTTTACCTCAGGACGTCTGTAATATTAATGGCCACCGGATAAGACATCTCATTAAACAAGCAGAAGTGTGAGGAGTAACTCGCTTTACACACCACGGTAAGCTCCTTATTGTCGTCATGTGTGTGTGACGTTGCTTCTGTTATCACGTGAGCAAACACACAACATGCACCAGTCTGAACTCTCTCTCTATGTGTGTGTGTGTGTGTGTGTGTGTGTGTGTGTGTGTGTGTGTGTGTTTTAGAAAACAGTTAGGTCCAGCACTAAGCAGATTATTTATCTTATTTTAAGCAAAAACTCTCTTCATTTTGAGGTTTTTTCCCCAAAACAAGACAATTACTTTTGCTTGTCTAGTAAATACTTCTTGTTTTAAGAATTTTTAGATGTTTGGACTAGAAACAAGACAAAAATACTAAGTAAAAAAAGCATTTTTTGCAGTGAACAGTCTATAAATGGGAAAACAAAGTAACTTGCGTTACTTATTTGAAAAGTAACTTTAAAAGTAATGCGTTACTTTGGTAGTTACTTGAAAAAAGTAATCAGATTACGTAACTCCAGTTACCCGAGCACTGGTTATCATAAAGCAATCGTTCTGGGTGTGAACTGACCAGTGTTGCCAAGTCCGTGGTTTTCCCTCAGAATTGGGCTACTTTAACACTGTTCACGGGTTAAAGTGACCCCAAATATGGGGTCTCCCCAGGGAACAGGGAACTCCCCCAAACGCGATTGGGCTTATTTTGGGCTGGTTGTTAGTTGTAATTGGTGGGTTTTGTTGTGTAAACCTGGCAACCCTGGAACTGACCTTCAGTGTATTACATTAAATTATTTTGTGATTCCAGAAGTTTCAAGAAAATGAAAGGTTAATTTGGATTATTTGCCTATATTAGTGTTCATTTAGACACGTTTCAGTCCCTTCCAGAAAAATATGCTTTTCTTCCTCAGTATTTTTGTCTTGTTTCTAGTCAAAACATCTACAAATTCTTACATTAAGAAACATTTACTAGACAAGCAAAAGTAATTGTCTTGTTTTGGGGAAAATAACTCAAAATGAAGAGAGTTTTTGCTTAAAATAAGATAAATAATCTGCCAATGGGGTGAGAAAAATAATCTTGTTTTCTGTTTGAATTAAGATTATTTTTCTCACCCCATTGGCAGATTATTTATCTTATTTTAAGCAAAAACTCTCTTCATTTTGAGTTATTTTTCCCAAAACAAGACAATAATTTTAAGTTGTCTAGTAAATGTTTCTTAATGTAAGAATTTTTGATGTTTGGACTAGAAACAAGACAAAAATACTGAGTAAGAAATTTTTTTTTTGCAGTGTTGAGGCCTTTGGTCGGGAAAACATGTCCTCTAAATGAACACATGGGGATTTATGGAAGATCATATTGAATTATAATTATTATTATTAATTATATATATAATATTATATATTATTAAGATAATTATCATCATCGGCACCTTTCTCTTGGCCTGCAGGTGATCCTGGAAGTTTTCGGAGTGTGCGGTGAACCCGCCGCCCCACAGCGTGAGTCCGATCCTGGAGTAAGAGACGGCCATGAGCAGCAGAGGCAAGACATACACCAGCACCGCCACCATCACATGATATCTGCACACACACACACACACACACACACACATGATGATATCTGCACACACACACGATGATATCTGCACACACACACACACACACATGATGATATCTGCACACACACACGATGATATCTGCACACACACACACACACACACACACACACACACGATGAAATCTGCACACACACACACACACACACAATGATATCTGCACACACACACACACACACACATGATGATATCTGCACACACACACACACACACACACACACACACACACACATGATGATATCTGTCAACACACACACACACACACACACACACACACACAATGATATCTGTCAACACACACACACACACACACATGATGATATCTGTCAACACAAACACACACATACACACATGATGATATCTGTCAACACACACACATGATGATATCTGTCAACACACACACGCACACACACATGATGATATCTGTCAACACACACACACACACACACACACACACACAATGATATCTGTCAACACACACACACACACACACACACACACACACACAATGATATCTGTCAACACACACACACACAATGATATCTGTCAACACACACACACACAATGATATCTGTCAACACACACACACACACACACACACAATGATATCTGTCAACACGCACACACACAATGATATCTGTCAACACACACACACACGATGATATCTGTCAACACACACACACACACACACACAATGATATCTGTCAACACACACACACAAACACAAGATAACATCGGTTAACACACACACACACAAACACAAGATAACATCTGTCAACACACACACACGATGATATCTGTCAACACAAACAATGACATCTGTCAACACACACACACACACGATGATATCTGTCAACACACACACACACAAACACGATGATATCTGTCAACACACACACACACACACACAATGATATCTGTCAACACACACACACACACACACACACACACACACACACACACACACACACACACACATGATGATATCTGTCAACACACACACACACACAATGATATCTGTCAACACACACACAAACACAAGATAACATCTGTCAACACACACACACAAACACAAGATAACATCTGTCAACACACACACAATGATATCTGTCAACACACACACACACACACACACACACACACAATGATTTCTGTCAACACACACACACACGATGATATCTGTCAACACACACACACACACACACACAATGATATCTGTCAACACACACACACACACACACACACACACACACAATGATATCTGTCAACACACACACACACAATGATATCTGTCAACACACACACACACACACACACAATGATATCTGTCAACACACACACACACACACACACACACAATGATATCTGTCAACACACACACACACAATGATATCTGTCAACACACACACACACGATGATATCTGTCAACACACACACACACACACACACAATGATATCTGTCAACACACACACACAAACACAAGATAACATCGGTTAACACACACACACACAAACACAAGATAACATCTGTCAACACACACACACGATGATATCTGTCAACACAAACAATGACATCTGTCAACACACACACACACACGATGATATCTGTCAACACACACACACACAAACACGATGATATCTGTCAACACACACACACACACACACAATGATATCTGTCAACACACACACACACACACACACACACACACACACACATGATGATATCTGTCAACACACACACACACACAATGATATCTGTCAACACACACACAAACACAAGATAACATCTGTCAACACACACACACAAACACAAGATAACATCTGTCAACACACACACACGATGATACCTGTCAACACAAACAATGACATCTGTCAACACACACACACACAATGATATCTGTCAACACACACACACACACACACACACACTCATGAAGCGCTGGCAGAGCGGAGCAGCATAACACACACTTGAGGAACAGCTCTCACACACACACACACACACACACACACACACACACACACGCTCATGAAGCGCTAGCACAGCGGAGCAGCATAACACACACTTGAGGAACAGCTCTCACACACACACTCACACGCTCATGAAGCGCTAGCACAGCGGAGCAGCATCACACACACTCGAGGAACAGCTCTCACACATGATATCTGCCAACACACACACTCACACACACACACACACTCTCTCTCTTTCTCTCTCTCACACACACACACACACACACACTCGAGGAACAGCTCTCTCTCACACACACACACACACACACACACTCACGAAGCGTTAGCACAGCGGAGCAGCATCACACACACTCGAGGAACAGCTCTCACACATGATATCTGCCAACACACACACTCACACACACACACACTCTCTCTCTTTCTCTCTCACACACACACACACACACTCGAGGAACAGCTCTCTCTATCTCACACACACACACATACTCTCTCTCTCTCATACACACACACACTCGTCTCTCACATGAAGGCGTCGTCATCTCGCCTCGGCCAGGCCACGTAGCAGACGGTCCTGAGCGGCCTCACCTCCGTCTTGGAGAAAAAGCAGAGCGGAAAGGCCAGACTCGCGGCTAGCATCCACACACACACGATAACGGCTCTGGTGCGCGCGGCCGAGAGGCGGGGCTTCATCGGGTGGATGATCGCCATGTACCTGAGCAGCAGGAAGGGGTTAATCTCCTTACTAGGGGTGGGCGATAACACTTATGTTTTCGATACCGATACTTTCAAGAGCAGTATCACCGATACCAATACTTTCAAGACAATTATCCCCAAAACCGATACTTTGAAGACAATTATCGCCGATACTTTCAAGACAATTATCACTGATACTTTCAAGACAATTATCGCCGATACTTTCAAGACAATTATCACCGATACTTTCAAGACAATTATCACCGATACTTTCAAGACAATTATCGCCGATACTTTCAAGACAATTATCACCGATACTTTCAAGACAATTATCGCCGATACTTTCAAGAGCAGTATCACCGATACTTTCAAGAGCAGTATCACCGATACCGATACTTTCAAGAGCAGTATCACCGATACCGATACTTTCAAGACAATTATCCCCAAAACCGATACTTTCAAGACAATTTTCACTGATACTTTCAAGACAATTATCACCTATACTTTCAAGACAATTATCACCGATACTTTCAAGACAATTATCACCGATACTTTCAAGACAATTATCACCGATACTTTCAAGACAATTATCGCCGATACTTTCAAGACAATTATCACCAATACTTTCAAGACAATTATCACCAATACTTTCAAGACAATTATCCCCAAAACCGATACTTTCAAGACAATTATCACCGATACTTTCAAGACAATTATCACCGATACTTTCAAGACAATTATCACCGATACTTTCAAGACAATTATCCCCAAAACCGATACTTTCAAGACAATTATCCCCAAAACCGATACTTTCAAGACAATTATCACCGATACTTTCAAGACAATTATCACCGATACTTTCAAGACAATTATCACCGATACTTTCAAGACAATTATCCCCAAAACCGATACTTTCAAGACAATTATCACCGATACTTTCAAGACAATTATCACCGATACTTTCAAGACAATTATCACTGATACTTTCAAGACAATTATCACCGATACTTTCAAGACAATTATCACCGATACTTTCAAGACAATTATCACCGATACTTTCAAGACAATTATCACCGATACTTTCAAGACAATTATCCCCAAAACCGATACTTTCAAGACAATTTTCACTGATACTTTCAAGACAATTATCACCTATACTTTCAAGACAATTATCACCGATACTTTCAAGACAATTATCCCCAAAACCGATACTTTCAAGACAATTATCACCGATACTTTCAAGACAATTATCGCCGGTACTTTCAAGACAATTATCGCCGATACTTTCAAGACAATTATCGCCGATACTTTCAAGACAATTATCGCCGATACTTTCAAGACAATTATCGCCGATACTTTCAAGACAATTATCACCGATACTTTCAAGACAATTATCACCGATACTTTCAAGACAATTATCCCCAAAACCGATACTTTCAAGACAATTATCCCCGATACTTTCAAGACAATTATCCCCAAAACCGATACTTTCAAGACAATTATCCCCGATACTTTCAAGACAATTATCCCCAAAACCGATACTTTCAAGACAATTATCACCGATACTTTCAAGACAATTATCGCCGATACTTTCAAGACAATTATCACCAATACCGATTGTGGCGGAGGGGGCGTGGTTCCGCAAGGTCTGTAGCGGGAGAGAGGGAGCAGGACCGAGCGGGGAGAAAGTAAGTCAAGTGCAAATGACTAACACCTGTGTCTGATTGCAGTAATTGGCGCGGAGAGACGGCTTTTAAACGGCAGCAGAGACAGAGGAAAGGACTGGGACTGGGACTGCTGCTACTGCCACTTCCACTGCCAAAAGACGCTGAGCCTATGAATGAGCACTAAGTGAACTGACGCTGACGAGCAGAGAAACGCTGCCTACGAGTTTGAGTATTTGAAAGAGAAGCGCCCTTGTGCGTTGTTTATGTTTGAGAGAACTGAGATAAATAAAGAGTGTGCAGTCCCAGTCTCGCCGACCCCGTCTTCTTCCTTCCCACCCACACACGAACCTTGTTACACCGATACTTTCAATACAATTATCATTGATACCGGTACTTTCAAGGCAGGTATCACCGATACTGATTCTTTCAAGACAATTATCACCGATATTGATACGTTCAATACAATTATCACCAATACCGATACTTTCAAGGCAGGTATCACCGATACCGATACTTTCAAGGCCAGCATTACCGATATCGATACTTCTAAACAGAACTTTTTAATTATTAAATGTTTAATAATTAAAGATACCCAGTTAAAATATATGTAAGGTATTTTAACATTCAAGTTCATATGCCTTAACATTCATATGCCTTAATTGCAACTTATTTGATCATAATTTTGTTTATACATGGGTAAAATGTTTATTTGTAGTGGTAACCATGGAAATCTACAAATACCGATAGTATCGATCAGTATCACCGATATCGATACCGATACTTTAGAGGCCAAAATCACAGATATCGATACTTCTAAACAGAACTTTTTAATTATTAAATATATTACATTTACTAAGAGTAAAATGGGTAAAGATTTGATCACATTCATCAAACTGTCTTTATAAATCCTCTCCTGTGGCCTCATGGGATGGTAAAGTGTCCAATCTCGTCAGAAGATGGAGGTTATCCATCTTTTCCCAACTCTTTTATCAGTACTAATTTTGTCACATCCTGTTCTTCGCCTCCAGTATAGTAGGGTTATGGGCAGTGATGCCAGTTACTCGAATCTGACAACTTTTTTCCAGTAGCGAGTAATCTAACGCATTACTATTTCCAAACCAGTAATCAGATAAAAGTAATTTATCCAAGTCACTGTGAACGGAACAGGTAAGAACATCAGTGGAAAACGGCATATTGTTTATCATAACATCGTAATAAACACCATACACATAATTTCCCCGCTACAATGGTAAATCTAGCCGATTGTTCATATTATCAACAGAGAAATATACCGGGTAACTTGCTTCTCTTGAGACTCAGCTGGGCTAATATAAGCCCTGCTAACCTGCTTATCTTGAGACTATATATAATATAAGCCCCGCCCCCCTCATTATGTGATTGGTTAAAAAGTCATTTGTGATGTCAAACGACTTCAAACCTCGTTTTTGAGACTCTGGTTCACTGCATTAAAGAGAAAATACTGGTTTGTCTAAAAGGGTTAGTTCGCCAAAAACAAAATGTCTGTCATTAACTCCTCTCCCTAATGTCGCTCCACACCCGTAAGACCTCCGTTTATCTTCACACACAGTTTAAGATATTTTATATTTAGTCCGAGAGCGTATGCAAGTGTATGCACACTATACTGTCCATATCCAGAAAGGGAATAAAAACATCATCAAAGTAGTCCATATGAGACATCAGTGGGTTAATTAGAGTCTCTTGAAGCATCCAAAATACATTTGGGTCCAAAAATAACAAAAACTACGACTTTATTCAGCATTGGCTTCTCTTCCGGGTTTGTGTTAGCCTGACAAGCCAGACCCACATCAAGATGTTTGGTCTGGAAACTCACCATTGACGGCTCAATCTGAGGGGCGGATAAACGGCTGTCTTTCAAACTCCCTCTGCACGCGATAGGATAGCGCTACACCAACCAGAGCAACGACGGTGAAGCAGAGCTCGCTGACTGATTAAACATTCGCCGTATCCGTTCGGCTAAACTCCGAACACATCTTCCCTTTTTAAGAATGACTTCAGTGCCGCTCTTTGTTCTTTTCTCAGAGGAAAGCTTAACTCCAAGTCTACCGGAGGCGCGGGCAGAGCTGATTCGAAAGACCGCCGCCGTTCGCCAGTTTCTGTGTTTACTAGAAGACTGTGTAACTAGAAGCACGCAAACGCAACTCGGCCGTCGTCATTATGGCCCCGCCCGCCGACTCTATAACCTACACGATGTGATTGGGCCGTCCAGATTCTGAGGAATACAGCTCAGATAGGAATTGAGAGTTGCTAGACCACACTTGCGGGCAAATTAAATTTGCTGCAGCTAGGGTGCATCTAGATTTCTAGGCTAGGTTTGTGTTCAATCCTCAAATAAAGATTCAAACGGTTATGAATCAGCGAATTGATTCATGATTCGGATCGCGTGTCAATCTGCTGAAATCACGTGACACTGGCGATCCGAATCATGACTCACACTGATTCATAACCGTTTGAATCTTTATTTGAGGATTGAACACAAACCCGGAAGAGAAGACAATGCTGAATAAAGTCTAAATTGAATATTTTCCCAAAACATGACAATTTGTACTTGTATAGTAAATGTTTCTTAATATAATAATGTTTAGATATTTTGACTAGAAACAAGACAAAAATACTAAGTAAGAAATGCATGTTTTGCAGTGTAAGAGTATTACTGAACTCAAGAGCAGATTGATGGTCTCTGAATTAATAATATATCTCCCACAGAAATGCGCGCGCCCGCGTCCCTCACCTGTCCAGCGCGATGGCGTTCATGGAGTAGATGCTCGCGAACACCGCGGCCACGGGGTAGAAGTTCTGGAAGCGGCAGAACGCGCGGCTGAAGTACCAGTGCCCGTGCGCGCCGTACACGAAGTTCACCAGCGCGTTGAGCGCGGCCACGCACACGTCCGACACCGCGAGGTTGAGCAGAAAGTAGTTGGTGACGGTTCGCATCCTCTTGTGCGCGACGATGATCCAGATGACGATCAGGTTTCCAGTCACGGACACGAGCAGGACAAGCGCGAACGCGAGCGACCACAACGCGACGCGCCACGGAGGCTGAGCGAAGCGGTTAGTGTGTGTGAAGTTCGAGGAGTTTCGGGACCAGGACATCATTTGCTCAGGACGTGTGTGTGTCTGGATACAGGAGGAGCTCTCTGTCTCTCCAAAGAGAGAGAGAGAGAGAGAGAGAGAGAGAGAGAGAGAGAGAGAGAGAGAGAGAGAGAGAGAGAGAGAGAGAGAGAGAGAGAGAGAGAGAGTGTGTGTGTGTGTGTGTGCCAGCCTGTTTATGTGGTTTATGTGTGTGTGTGTTGGGGGGGGATTGAGAAAGTAAAAATGCACAATGTTTCATGTGATGGGTATGTTAGAGGAACCTGTGTGTGTGTGTGTGTGTGTGTGTGTGTGTGTGTGTGTGTGTGTGTGTGTGTGTGTGTGTGTGTGTGTGTGTGTGTGTGTGTGTGTGTGTGTGAGTGTGTGTGTGATGGGTAGGTTTAGGTGCGAGGGGCAGTGTAGGGGGATAGAATACACGGTTTGTACGGTATGAAATCCATTTCGCCTATGGAAAGTCCCTATAAAACATGGAAACACTATGTGTGTGTGTGTGTGTGTGTGTGTGTGTGTGTGTGTGTGTGTGTGTGTGTGTGTTTGTGTTTATTTTACACTGACCAAATGTCCTCACAATGTAAATGGATTTATAACAGAGCTGGACAAAGTACACAACTTCATTACTGGAGTAAAAGTAAAAGTACTGCTGGTCAAATATTACTCCGCTTCAAGTGAAAGTTGTAAAAACAGATTTTTACTGCAGTAAAAGTACAGAAGTATTTGTTTTCAAAAGTACTTAAGTATCAAAAGTAAATGTCCTTCTTTATGTCGCCGCATTATTGTATTATAGTTGTATAAATGCACATTATGCCATCATGGTTTAAGCCAGTCAGTGACGCTCCATCTGACACACTAGCAGACGACTAACTTAAACTCATTTAAATACTTGTAGAAAAGTTACAAAGCTGCTGTCACTTTAAGGCCGAATGCACGGATCCAATACACTGATACACATCTGATATTCTCACACTGTTCACCTTCACTGAAGACAGAATCAACTTTGTTTATGTGAATCCTCCACTAAATGAGCATTTGGACATCCGTCTTCTTCCATTTTGCTCTAAACTATAAATCAGTGTTTAATAAATGCTGTGAAATCATTGAACTTCACGAGACTCTACAAGAGTGATTCCTGAAAGGCTTTCTGCAAAAACCCAAACACCTTTTAAAGAAGAAAAAAATCATCACTGACTTTCAAAGCTGCGACAGAAACGACTTTCCACTTCGAGGACCTTGATAGAAATGTAGAGGAGTAAAGAGGACGATATTTGTCTTTCAGATGGAGTGAAGTTAAAGTCAGAAGATTACAGAAAAAATAATACTCCAGTAAAGCACAGAGACTCAAACAGTGAACTTCAGTACAGGACTCGAGTAAATGAGCGGTTACTGTCCAGATCTGCAAAAATACTAAGTAAGAAAAGTTTTTGTGCAGTGTGTGGTTTCCTGGGCTCAAACCCAGAAGGAGTTTCACAGGACTGACGTTCACTTGATATTAGGGGTGTGCCATATATATCGTCTGCGATAATATCGTAATTGTTGTTTTAACGATGTGCGATCTGACATTATCGAGTATATCCCTCACACACACCCAGAGTGTGTGTGTGTGTGTGCGCGTACACTAGGTGATGTAGTCTTGAAGATTAGACTAGTGCGGGTGCACGCTTTCACTGCATGTATTTTGAATAAATATCACCGGAAGAATCCAGATATCAGCATGATAAAAATGTGATATTGATTTTATACAAGTTTACCAAACAAGAATTTAATAAATGACATTTTAGACACCATATTGCCCATTTTTACTCTATTTCACCATCGAGAATAGTTCAAAACAAAGTCACAGCGCTGTAATCGCGTCTCTGAGCAACACACTGTTTCTTTACTGAATGAATGAATTTCTTTTCTTTAGTGAATAAGACAGATTAATATAGTCAAATGATTCTTTTTTAGTCGTTTGAATGAATCGGTTGAATCTCAATGACTCGCTCATTAACAGTGACTTGCTGCCGCCTAGTGGCGGATTTAATTTCACTTTTAAAGAATCTTTTCACTAACCTGACAAGCCGGACCCACATCGAGATGTTTGGTCTGGAAACTCTCCATTGACGGCTCAATCTGAGGGGCGGATAAACGGCTGTCTGTCAAACTCCCTCTGCACGCGATAGGATAGCGCTACACCAACCAGAGCAACGAAGGTGAAGCAGAGCTCGCTGACTGATTAAACATTCGCCGTATCCGGTCGGCTAAACTCCGAACACATCTTCCCTTTTTAAGAATGACTTCAGTGCCGTTCTTTGTTCTTTTCTCAGAAAAAAGCTTAACTCCAAGTCTTCCAGAGTCGCGGTCAAAGCTGATTCGAAAGACCGCCGCCGTTCGCCAGTTTCTGTGTTTACTAGAAGCACGCAAACGCAACTCGGCCATCGTCATTATGGCCCCGCCCGCCGACTCTATACACGATGTGATTGGCCCGGCAAGAGTTGGGCGATTACAGCTCAGAAGGGTATTGAGAGTTCCTAGAAAACACTCGCGGCAGATTAGATTTGCTGCCGCTAGGGTGCGTCTAGATTTCTAGGCTCTCTTTTCACAATTTCAAATATCAATAATCAACGTTATGTGTTTAAAACATCAAAACGTTATTTATGCATTACTGCAGGTTATTTGTCAGCTCTAAGCTCATTAAACAGTCTGTGTAAATGGCACTTCAAAATAAATATAAACAAAGGTAAATGCTCTTAAAAAATACATTTAAACTTTTTGGAAAAGATGATATCGGTCACTGTTGTGAACTGACCCCCACACAGAATATGAAGAATATCAAAAACTTTAGGAGTCAGCAGATCACAATAACACAAATCAGCAAAATATCGTCTAATTATTGTTATCGAGAAAATCCCAGAAAATATCGAGATATAATTTTTTGTCAATATCGCACACCCTTACTTGATCTAATTAACCTCTGGAAGCAACCTAATATTTTAAAATCACTTTCAGATTTCCAGTGTGGATGCATTGATACACATATTCCCATCATCACACCTTCTGAAAATGAAATATTACTGTATGGAAGAACACCAAAAGGAAGTGTATTCTGATATACACTCCCCTAAAGGATTATTAGGAACACACACTAATACTGTGTTTGACCCTTTCGCCTTCAGAACTGCCTTAATTCTCCGTGGCATTGATCAACAAGCTGCTGAGAGCATTCTTTAGAAATGTCGGCCCATATTGATAGGAGAGCATCTTGCAGTTGATGGAGATTTGTGGGATGCACATCCAGGGCACGAAGCTCCCGTTCCACCACATCCCAAAGATGCTCTATTGGGTTGAGATCTGGTGACTGTGGCGGCCATTTTAGTTCAGTCAACTCATTGTCATGTTCAAGAAACCAATTTGAAGTGATTTGAGCTTTGTGACATGGTGCATTATCCTGCTGGAAGTAGCTATCAGAGGATGGGGACATGGTGGTCATAAAGGGATGGACATGGTCAGAAACAATGCTCAGGTAGGCCGTGGCATTTAAACGATGCCCATTTGGCACTACGGGGCCTAAAGTGTGCCAAGAAAACATCCCCCACACCATTACACCACCGCCACCAGCCTGCACAGTGGGAACAAGGCATGATGGATCCATGTTCTCATTCTGTTTACGCCAAATTCTGACTCTACCATCTGAATGTCTCAACAGAAATCGAGACTCATCAGACCAGGCAACATTTTTCTTCAACTGTCCAATTTTGGTGAGCTTGTGCAAATTGTCGCCTCTTTTTCCTATTTGTAGTGGAGATGAGTGGTACCCGGTGGGGTCTTCTGCTGTTGTTGCCCATCCGCCTCAAGGTTGTGTGTGTTGTGGCTTCACAAATGCTTTGCTGCATACCTCGGTTGTAACGAGTGGTTATTTCAGTCAAAGTTGCTCTTCTATCAGCTTGAATCAGTCGGCCCATTCTCCTCTGACCTCGAGCATCAACAAGGCATTTTCTCCCACAGGACTGCTGCATACTGGATGCTCTTCCCTTTTCACACCATTCTTTGTAAACCCTAGAAATGGTTGTGTGTGTAAATCCCAGTAACTGAGCAGATTGTGAAATACTCAGACCGGCCCGTCTGGCACCAACAACCACGCCACGGTCAACATTGCTTAAATCACCTTTCTTTCCCATTCTGACATTCAGTTTGGAGTTCAGGAGATTGTCTTGACCAGGACCACACCCCTAAATGCACTGAAGAACTGCCATGTGCTTGGTTGATTAGATAATTGCATTAATGAGAAATTGAACTATTTATTTGTAAATACAAAAGCAAGAGATATTTTTCTCCCTGTTAGATTTTAATAACCTTCCTCATATCATCTTCATCTGTCAGTGCTGGTGTTGTGTAAATAATCTTAATTCAAACAGAAAACAAGATTATTTTTCTCACCCCATTGGCAGATTATTTATCTTATTTTAAGCAAAAACTCTCTTCATTTTGAGTTATTTCTTCCTAAAACCAGGGTTTGTACGGGTGCTTGAATTTTGATGTTGTGTTTTCAAGGTTTGAAAAGAGCTTGAATTTTAGATAAAGTGCTTAAAAATGCTTGAAATTGTAACTATTTCTTTTACAACAAATACCTTTCTGACTAAATAGTTTGTTTATTAAATGTAGAAATATAATATGTTGGAGAGCCTAAAATTAAACCTGCTGTGCTCGCGATCTGCCCGTCTATTTCCACGTGTGACTCCGCCCCCATGTTGTCGTTTCAGTGAGCGTTGATTGGCTGAATGATGCTAAATTCGAATTTTGGATCAAACGGCCACAAACCCCACGAAGTGCCTCTTGTAAAGTCTGCTAAAACACGTGCAGCTTTTCACTACGGGCGAGTCTGCTCTTTCGAGTCACATGAAGGTAGGCTAACTCATAGACTTTCAAGTAAGCTAACTAAAGTTTACTGTAGCCTAACGTACACATTAGCGCCTATTTGTTTAACTTGCGCTATTAACTGCTAGCTAGGAATTCGCATAAGTGACAGAGTACATATGAAGAGTTTGGTTTGCAAAACGCGATAAACGCCATTTTTTGACATTTAGATTTTATTATTGGAAATCACTGTTTAGATGTACCTTAATCTATGTGTGAATTGCTGCCATTAATACGATTTAAAAATGTACATTTTAAGCCTCCTGCAAAATGTATTTTTTTCACAAAACGCGATATCCGCCAGCCCAGTGTCTTTACAAAGTGCGATAAAGAGCGTTCAGGATGCTGCGCGAGCTCAGGATGTCACGCGAGGAGAGAGTCACCGCCGGTGAAGTGCTCCGAGTTTGCTCAGTTATTTAACGATAATAGCAAAACAAAACACATATTTCTAAAAAGAGGATTCAATAGGCTAACTAAAAAAGGTTTACCATTTAATTGTTTATACTGTAGGCGAGCTGTCAGTCACATATAGGCTACGTCACTGATCAACAGCTGTCTGTCAGTCAGAGAATCAAAGCTTCAGAGTCAAGCTTAACGTTATGGATTTCGATGACGGATTGGAGCCGGTCAGGAAGGCATCTTAAGAAAATCATCAAAGGGAGAAGACCAAAGGGGCAAGGCATTCAGGGGCGCGAAAACATCCAAAGATTTATTTTGGTCATCATGCGACTGCGAGTAACGTTGGTCTGTGTCATGCGCACGCACGCACGCACGCGCGCGCACACACACACACACTAGCTTTTCTTAATGGTATTACAGTAGAATAATATAGCCTATGGTGGATATATAGCGTTTTGTTAAAAAAAAAAAAAATTATGTAGGCAATGTTCTGGCCAAAACTAACTCGGAATCTTATTATTATCAATCAATCTTTGTATATTCCATATATTTATGATGTATTGTTTTTTTAAACAATTTAAGATGTTTGACAATGTTAAGATAAATATGTTGCAGTTTGGCATGGTTTTTGACCTATTTATGAACTATTCATGGACATAAAATTAAATTAAAAATATCCTGGATTTGAAGAATATTGTGTCCCTGGCCTGCACTGAGCTCAAGTAATAGTTTAATGTACAAAAATAGTGAATGAACTTGACTGTTGATGTCTTAAATAATAATGTCAAATAACCAACATTTCTCAAAATGGATATATCTCGTTTTGCAACGAAACTCATGTATAATGTGATAATGTAAGATTAGCATGTCCGTTATGGCATGTTCATTTGAGGAATAGGCAGTGAACGTAGCCACAAATCCGCAAATTAAAGCCTACAAACGTTAGCTCAGTGCATAAAAATAGTGTCAGATGGTCATACAAGTAACTTAGTGCTGTCAAAAAGATATTTTTGATATGCATCGATAATGAAATATCCGAAACGATACCTCTCCTCTTTACACCTGTTGCTCTCCTCTCCGTCCGACAGGTTAACCCTCTGAACACTACCGTGTCGTCTCGTTCTGCTGGGTTTGTCTTTATACGACAGTGTGTTAGTGTGTGATCGGTCTGAATTTCCCACAGGATTGCACATAATTCTACAAATTCCCGCAGATTTCGCGCTCATACCTGACGTGCACACATACCGTTATAAAGCCGACCTCTGACAATACAAGTAAATAAAATAAAAAATATCTCCTTTTCCCAGCTTATTAATGGTCAAATACACACATAAATGTCACAATGTTCATCTGGGTGTGTATTAACGTAAATACAGCCGTAGACGGTTCAGAAGAGTAACGGGAGCAGTGTTTTGAGTCCACACTTGCGTCTGGTCTTAAAGGGGCAGCAGTTATTCAAACTACAAAAAGACAAAAGATCTCTTGCTGCGCTTTACTGATTAACTTCTGTAACTTTAACAGATTAATATGTGTTTAATTTTTACAATGAAAATCCAATGTTATTTTAAATTTGATAACTTGTTTATTGTTTTAATTCAGTTTCTCACCTGAATACAGTTAGACTGAAGCCTGCCTGATTTATTGTGCTATTGTTTCTGCTTATTTGTTCTTATTTTATTACTGTTTTCTCTTCTTTTTACCGTTTGAAGTCAAGCTTTCTTGTGCTGTATGTAAGCTACCGCAACACAATAACCCCGTTGGAGAACACGCACTGTAAGCATATTTGTGAGATAATTGTAATAGTAATCAATGTTTATGAAAAAAAGCTTGAGCTTTATCATATAAAGTGATCTCTTCAGAAGAAATATTTGATTGCCTAGACTTTTAATAGACACACACACACACAAAAAGAAATTAATTAAAAATAGAAAAGGTCAATGAGCTGAATCGGATTGACTGTCTCCCTCAAAGACGAATGTTTGCATTTTTAAAATCTTCAGTAAATGAATTGAAAGTGAAGCGAACCCGTCGAGTGATTTTGTTTAGGGTAATTGTTTTTACAGTTACCCCAAAGGCAGGTTAGATAGTAAGCACAGTCTACTTAGACATGCATTTAAAAGACATTTGGTTAAATATCTGATCCTTCTGCTTTACGAAACACAATTTTGGCTGTTTATAGCATTATTATCTTTTTAATGTGATGATAACACTAAATAATAATTTTGACAATGCATTGGTATGTAATTAACAGCGGTGTTAGGTGCTGAAAAAATCTTTAAAATGGACATTGAAAGTGCTTGAATTTGACCTTTGAAAAGGTGTACGAACCCTGTAAAACAAGACAATAATTTGTATTTGTCTAGTAAATGTTTCTGAAAGTAAGACTTTTTCGATATTTTGAGTAGAAACAAGACAAAAATACTGAGTAAGAAGAGCATTTTTTGCAGTGTAGTTATTAATTCCTCATGTTGAATTAAACTTTACCCTTTGACATTGTGAATCGTAATTTCGGCTCTCCATTGATCGTGGCTTTTTATAGTCACTTAACTCTGTAAACATGTTATTTTTATTTTTTTATGGTTATGTATGTGTGCATGTATATCCCCAATTGTATTTATGTACCTACAGGGAGTGCAGAATTATTAGGCAAATGAGTATTTTGACCACATCATCCTAGTTATGCATGTTGTCTTACTCCAAGCTGTATAGGCTGGAACGCCTACTACCAATTAAGCATATTAGGTGATGTGCATCTCTGTAATGAGAAGGGGTGTGGTCTAATGACATCAACACCCTATATCAGGTGTGCATAATTATTAGGCAACTTCCTTTCCTTTGGCAAAATGGGTCAAAAGAAGGACTTGACAGGCTCAGAAAAGTCAAAAATAGTGAGATATATTGCAGAGGGATGCAGCAGTCTTAAAAGAGCCAAGCTTCTGAAGCGTGATCATCGAACAATCAAGCGTTTCATTCAAAATAGTCAACAGAGTCGCAAGAAGCGTGTGGAAAAACCAAGGCGCAAAATAACTGCCCGTGAACTGAGAAAAGTCAAGCGTGCAGCTGCCAAGATGCCACTTGCCACCAGTTTGGCCATATTTCAGAGCTGCAACATCACTGGAGTGCCCAAAAGCACAAGGTGTGCAATACTCAGAGACATGGCCAAGGTAAGAAAGGCAGAAAGTCGACCACCACTGAACAAGACACACAAGCTGAAACGTCAAGACTGGGCCAAGAAATATCTCAAGACTGATTTTTCTAAGGTTTTATGGACTGATGAAATGAGAGTGAGTCTTGATGGGCCAGATGGATGGGCCCGTGGCTGGATTGGCAAAGGGCAGAGAGCTCCAGTCCGACTCAGACGCCAGCAAGGTGGAGGTGGAGTACTGGTGTGGGCTGGTATCATCAAAGATGAGCTTGTGGGGCCTTTTCGGGTTGAGGATGGAGTCAAGCTCAACTCCCAGTCCTACTGCCAGTTTCTGGAAGACACCTTCTTCAAGCAGTGGTACAGGAAGAAGTCTGCATCCTTCAAGAAAAACATGATTTTCATGCAGGACAATGCTCCATCACACGCGTCCAAGTACTCCACAGCGTGGCTGGCAAGAAAGGGTATAAAAGAAGAAAATCTAATGATATGGCCTCCTTGTTCACCTGATCTGAACCCCATTGAGAACCTGTGGTCCATCATCAAATGTGCGATTTACAAGGAGGGAAAACAGTCCACCTCTCTGAACAGTGTCTGGGAGGCTGTGGTTGCTGCTGCACGCAATGTTGATGGTGAACAGATCAAAACACTGACAGAATCCATGGATGGCCGGCTTTTGAGTGGCCTTGCAAAGAAAGGTGGCTATACTGGTCACTGATTTGTTTTTGTTTGGTTTTTGAATGTCAGAAATGTATATTTGTGAATGTTGAGATGTTATATTGGTTTCACTGGTAAAAATAAATCATTGAAATGGGTATAAATTTGTTTTTTGTTAAGTTGCCTAATAATTATGCACAGTAATAGTCACCTGCACACACAGATATCCCCCTAAAATAGCTAAAACTAAAAACTAAAACTTCCAAAAATATTCAGCTTTGATATTAATGAGTTTTTTGTGTTCATTGAGAACATGGTTGCTGTTCAATAATAAAATTAATCCTCAAAAATACAACTTGCCTAATAATTCTGCACTCCCTGTATACGACTAATGCTATCCTGTGTAAAATGATCGCAACTGCAATTTTGCTTGTTGACCAAAAAAATAACAAAACAAGAGTTGGTTGAACCTCCTTATTGAAGAAACGGGCGCCTGATGTGAGAAAATATGATTTCTGTGAGTTAAATATGTCATTAATATTGTGGGGTGTTCAGAAAAGTAAGTCCAAATCGTGCCGGTTTGGTGGTTTGGTGGACTCTTATGTAGATCGATAAACACAGATATAATGTCACATGCCTGTCCTGTCTTGTGTGCACATGTGGGTTTTGTTATTCTGAGCATGTGCTAATGTAATTGTCTGACCCCTCCCCCTTGTTATCTGATTAGTGTTGATTTCTCGCACCTGTTCCCTCTTGATTTCTTCCCCTTATAAGCTCCTTGTGAATGTCTCGTCTACATCTCCCGGTTCCCCGTGATTCCTTTGGTATCTTTGAGTCTTTGAGTGGTTTATGTTTTATGATTATGTGTTTTTCCCCCTCGTAGGTTTTGTTTTGAGTTTATGTTTTATTTTGTAATAAATTATCATTTTCTGCACTTGAGTCCTCGCACCAGTTTTACTTTGTGTTTAGACGTGACATATAACTCAGTCGGATTACAGACAGATTGCCGAAGCTCAAGTGTGTGTGATGGATAGAAATCTTTAATGCACATTTTTACACAACTGTATTTACAGAGCGTTAAAAACACAGAACATCAGTTTATAATCACGGCTTTATGTGCTCAAAATCAGTAGAAAAATATTCTTTAAAAAATGAAAGCTGACAGGAATGTTGCACAGAAGCACTCGACACACACACACACACACACACACACGTGACGTGAATAGGACACACACATGACAAACACTGCAGAAACACACACACACTATACACTGCAAAAAATGCTCTTAGTAATTTTGTCTCGTTTCATAAGATTATTTTTCTCACCCCATTGGCAGATCATTTTGCTTGTTTTAAGCAAAAACTCTCTTCATTTGGAGTTATTTTTCCACAGAAAACAAGAAAAATTTCTTATGTAATTTTACAGATCTAGTAAATGCATCTTGATTTAAGAATATTTAGATATTTGGACTGGAAACAAGACAAAATACTAAATAAGAAGAGCGTTTTTAGCAGTGTATCCACAGGAGAACATCATTGGCTGAGAGGTGTCGGAGGTCCGGCCAATAGCAGCAGAGGAAACGCAGAGACATTAACACACACCTACTCCTCCATCGAACACACACACACACACACACACACACACACACACACACACACACAAACACACACACACACACACACACTTTGACCTCTAGCTGAATTATTAATATAACATTTATGCATTCAGCAGATTTACATGGAATCAAGCGACAGGTTTATTTCAGCTCCTGCTTTCCCTGGGAACCGATGAACACACACACACACACACACACCGCAAAAAATGCTTTTCTTACTCAGTATTTTTGTCTTGTTTCTAGTCCAAACATCTACAAATTCTTAAAACAAGAAGTATTTACTAGACAAGCAAAAGTAATTGTCTTGTTTTGGGGAAAAATAACTCAAAATGAAGAGAGTTTTTGCTTAAAATAAGATAAATAATCTGCCAATGGGGTGAGAAAAATAATCTTAATTCAAACAGAAAACAAGATTATTTTTCTCACCCCATTGGCAGATTATTTATCTTATTTTAAGCAAAAACTCTCTTCATTTTGAGTTATTTTTCCCAAAACAAGACAAAAATACTGAGTAAGAAGAGCGTTTTTGCGGTGTGTCCTCAAGTGTGTGAGCTACAGGACATCATGAGATTTATAATCATGATCAGTAAATGTGTTTCAGCGCCGCTGTTTATACGTGTAGTATCTGGATTATACCACAGATCTCAAGCGTGGGTGTGTGTGAGAGAGAGTGTGTGGGCATGTTTTTGTGACATATGAGGACATTACCCATGGCCCCACTTTTCAAAAGGCTTATAAATCACACAGGAGGAGTTTTTATGAGAAAGTAAAAATGCAGAATGTTTCCTGTGATGGGTAGGTTTAGGGGCAGTGTGTGTGTGTGTGTGTGTGTGTGTGTGTGTGTGATGGTTAGGTTTAGGGGCAGTGTGTGTGTGTGTGAGATGGGTAGGTTTAGGGGAAGTGTGTGTGTGTGTGATGGGTAGGTTTAGGGGCAGTGTGTGTGTGTGTGTGTGTGTGTGTGTGTGTGTGTGTGTGTGTGTGTGTGTGTGTGATGGGTAGGTTTAGGGGCAGTGTGTGTGTGTGTGTGTGTGTGTGTGTGTGTGTGTGTGTGTGTGTGTGTGTGTGTGATGGGTAGGTTTAGGGGCAGTGTAAGGGGATAGTAAATACGGTTTGTTCAGTATAAAAACCATTACGCCTATGGAATGTCCCCATATGTCACAAAAACAAACGTGTGTGTGTGTGTGTTCACCTACAGCAGGTTAAACGTACGCAGGTAAATCTGTCTCTCGATCCACTCAGTGAAGTGAGTAACATTGGCGTAGACTCCGGGGCCCAGGACCTTAGAGAAACACACGGAGCCCCAGGAGGTCAAACCGTAGAGAGACCAGCGGCCGTCATCCTCCTCGCAGACCAGCGGACCACCGCTGTCACCCTGGACACACACACACACATACACACACACACACACACACACACACACACACACACACACACAAACATTTACATTTAATCATTTAGCAGACGCTTTTATCCAAAGTGACTTACAAAAAAGGGGAGAGTAATAGAAGCAACGGAACAGACAAGGCCAACAACCTGTAAGAGCTGTAAGAAATCTCAATTAATTAGCACAATACACAATTTTTTTTTAAAATTTTTTTTTAATAGACATCTACAACAAAAACTCACGTACGCAAAGTGCCGAACACTGGATTTTGATAGCTATGATAACCCTTTAGGACTAAGGCTGTTGCCCCAGCTGTTGTCGTTAATGCAGATTCAGTGGCCCAATGGGCTGGTTTTGTATTCTAGCTAAACGCGCAGCAATAGCCATCTACAACAAAAACTCACGTACGCAAAACACAGAACACTGGATTCTGATAGTTATGATAACTATGTAACACTTCCGCCTGAAGGCACAAATCCGGATGAGAGACGTAGATATGATCCAGGAGTGTGCGCTTTTGGTCGTTGCTGTGGTGATCAGTAAGTGCTATTCTGTATTGGTCAAGTGCAAATGGAAAAGATGTGTCTTAAGATGTTTTTTAAGAATGGCTACAGACTCGGCAGCACGAATTGAGATCGGCAGGTCATTCCACCAGGTGGGAACGGTCCAGGAAAATGTCCGTGAGAGCGATTTCATGCCTCTTTGGGATGGAACCACGAGGCGCCGCTCGCTCGCAGAACGCAAGCTTCTGGAGGGTGTGTAAGTCTGAACAAGTGAATTTAGGTATATTGGTGCAGAACCAGTGGTTGTTTTGTAGGCGAGAACTAGTGCCTTGAATTTGATGCGAGCAGCCATTGGCAACCAGTGCAGTTTGATGAAGAGAGGCGTAACATGCGCTCTCTTCGGCTCATTAAAGACCACTCTCGCCGCTGCATTCTGGATCAGCTGCAAGGGTTTGATAGTGCATGCTGGAAGCCCAGCCAGAAGAGCATTACAATAATCCAGTCTGGAGAGAACAAGAGCTTGAATCAGGAGTTGTGCAGCCTGTTCTGATAGGAAGGGTCTAATCTTTCTAATGTTGTATAAAGCAAATCTGCAGGACCGGGCTGTTGCAGTAATGTGGTCAGTGAAGTTTAACTGGTCATCAATCACAACTCCAAGGTTCCTGGCTGTCCTTGATGGAGTTATGGTCGATGAACCAAGCTGAATGGAGAAATTTTGATGAAGTGCTGGATTGGTTGAGAAAACAAGTAATTCTGTCTTTGCAAGATTGAGTTTAAGATGATGCTCTTTCATCCAGTCAGAAATGTCTGTCAGACAGGCAGCGATACGAACACTGACTGTAGGATCATCTGGTTGAAATGAGAAGTAGAGTTGAGTGTCATCAGCATAGCAGTGATAGGAGAAGCCGTGTTTCTGAATGACAGAACCTAATGATGACATGTCGATGGAGAAGAGAAGTGGTCCAAGGACTGAGCCCTGTGGAACCCCAGTAGCTAGATGATGTGACTTAGACACTACACCTCTCCATGACACCCTGTAGGACCTACCAGAGAGGTAAGACCTGAACCACTGGAGAGCAGATCCTGAGATTTGAAAGCACATGGTGAATACAGATCAGAGAAATCTGTAAACACACACACACAAACACTCACGATGTTACCGTGACAACACACACACACACTCATGATGTTACCATGACAACACACACTCATGGTGTTACCGTGACAACACACACTCATGATGTTACCATGACAACACACACTCATGGTGTTACCGTGACAGCACACACACACACACACGATGTTACCGTGACAACAAACACACACTCATGATGTTACCGTGACAACACACACACACAATGTTAACGTGACAACACACACAATCATAATGTTACCGTGACAACACACACTCACGATGTTACCGTGACAACAAACACACACTCATGATGTTACCGTGACAACACACACTCTTGATGTTACCGTGACAACACACAATCTTGATGTTACCATGACAACACACACAATCTTGATGTTACCGTGACAACACGCACACACACTCATGATATTCACATTACAACACACACACTCATGTTACCATGACAACACACACAAACTTATGATGTTAACGTGACACACACACACTTATGATGTTACCATGGCAACACACATTCATGTTACCGTGATGACACTCATGATGTTACCGTGATGACACGCACTCATGATGTTACCGTGAAAACACACACACATGATGACAAACACACTCATGATGTTACCGTGACAACACACTCTCATGTCATCGTGATGACAAACACACTCATGATGTTATCGTGACAACACACACACTCATGATGTTACAGTGACAACACACACACTCATGATGTTACAGTGACAACACACACACTCTCATGATGTTACAGTGACAACACACAAACTCATGATGTTAACGTGACAACACACAAACTCATGATGTTAACATGACAACACACACTCATGTTACCGTGACAACACACTCATGTCATCGTGATGACAAACACTTATGATGTTACCGTGACAACACACATTCATGTTACCGTGATGACACACATGTTGTTGCCGTGATGACACACGCACTCATGATGTTACATGACAAAACACTCATGATGTTACCGTGACAACACACTCTCATGTCATCGTGATGACAAACACACTCATGATGTTACCATGACAACACACACAAACTCATGATGTTGACGTGACAACACACTCTCATGATGTTAACGTGACAACACCCACACTCATGATGTTAATGTGACAACACACACTCATGTCACCATGATGACACACACACTCATGATGTTACCGCGACAACACACACTCATGTCACCATGATGACACACACATGATGTTACCGTGATGACACACTCACACTTGATGTTACCGTAAAAAAAAAAAAACCTTGATGTTACCGTGACAACACACACAAACTCATGATGTTAACGTGACAACACATACACACTCATGTTACCGTGACAACACACACACACTCGTGATGTACCGTGACGACACACACTCATGTCACCGTGATGATAAACACACTCATGATATTACCGCAACAACACACTCTCATGTGACCGTGATGACACACACATGATGTTACCGTGATGACACGCACTCATGATATTACATGACAACACACACACAAAACACACAATGTTAACGTGACAACATACATTCATGACAAACACACTCATGATGTTAACGTGACAACACACACAAACTCATGATGTTAACGTGACAACATACACACACTCATGACAACACTCATGTCACTGCGATGACACACATCATCATGTTGTTACCATGACAACACACACACTCATGTCAATGCAATGACACACACACTCTCATGTTACCTTGACCACACACACACACACACACACACACACTCACCATGCAGGAGTCGATGGTTCCCGCCTCGTATCCAGCGCAGAGCATTCGTGACGTGATGGTCTTCATGTCGAAGTAAGACTGACACTGCGAGATGGAGATGATCCGCACCTCCCCCTCCTGCAGCTTAAACGGCACTGACACACACACACATACACACATGCGCGCACACACACACACACACACACACAAACACAGCACGTTACAGGGGAACTAGAGTTGCTGTGTCACACATCCTCACTACTACATCTCTTTCTTCTGTGGAGGACCGTTTAGACCGGTTTAGCCTGATTTAGCCTGCTGTAGACAGATATAGACTGGTTTAGACTGGTGTAAACTGGTTTAGCCTGCTGTAGACAGATATAGACTGGTTTAGACTGGTGTACACTGGTTTAGCCTGCTGTAGACAGATGTAGACTGGTGTAGACTGGTTTAGCCTGCTGTAGACTGGTTTAGCCTGCTGTAGACTGGTGTAGACTGGTTTAGCCTGCTGTAGACAGATGTAGACTGGTTTTGTCTGCTTTAGACTGGTGTAGATTGATTTAGACTCACTTCTGCAGCCGGCGTGTCCCCAGCCCGTGATGTGGCAGTATTGATAGTTTGGTTGAGACTGGTTTTGTCTGGTCTAGAGTGATGGTTTAGACTGCTTTATACTGGTTTAGTCTGGTTAGACTGCTGTAGACTGGTTTAGACTCACTTCTGTTGCCGGCATGTCCCCAGCCCGTGATGTGGCAGTATTGGTATGGTTTAGACTGGTTAAGACTGGTCTACAGTGATGGTTTAGACTGGTCTAGAGTGATGATTTAGACAGGTTTAGACTGGTCTAGAGTGATGGTTTAGACTGGTTTAGTCTGGTTTAGACTGCTTTAGACTGGTTTAGACTGCCTTATACTGGTTTAGCCTGGTTTAGACTGGTCTAGATTGATGGTTTAGACTGGTCTAGTCTGGTTTAGACTGCTTTATACTGGTTTAGACTGCTGTAGACTGGTTTAGACTCTTCTTAACAACTTCTGTTGCCGGCGTGTCACCAGCCCGTGATGTGACAGTATTGGTCTGGTTTAGACTGGTTTAGTCTGGTCTAGAGTGATGGTTTAGACTGGTCTAGAGTGATGGTTTAGACTGGTTTAGACTCACTTCTGTTGCCGGCGTGTCCCCAGCCTGTGATGTGGCAGTATTGATCTGGTTAAGACTGGTTTAGACTGGTTTAGTCTGGTCTAGAGTGATGGTTTAGACTGTTTTAGACTGGTTTAGACTCACTTCTGTTGCCGGCGTGTCCCCAGCCCGTGATGTGGCAGTATTGATCTGGTTTAGACGGGTTTAGACTGGTTTAGTCTGGTCTAGAGTGATGGTTTAGACTGGTTTAGACTCACTTCTGTTGCCGGCGTGTCCCCAGCCCGTGATGTGGCAGTATTGGTCCGGTTTTGGCACCCGTCCGGAGCGCGGCAGACACACGGGCCGCACGTAACCCGTCAGCTCCACCGCCGCCTCCAGCTCCAGAACGCTGATGTCATAATCCACCACCGCGCGGCTGTACCGCGAGTGAACGACCACGCTCCGCACGCGCCGCGTTTGCATGTGTGGAGACGGATGGTCCAGATTATTAATCCCCAGAACCACCTTCCACACCTCCGCACTCTCACGCCTGCACAACACATTATACACTATGATTATAATCTTCAGAAATCATGCATTCATTATCAGCAGAGCTGGACAGCAACTCAGCTCATTTACTCGAGTCCTGTACTGAAGTTCACTGTTTGAGTCTCTGTGCTTTACTGGAGTATTATTTTTTCTGTAATCTTCTGACTTTAACTTCACTCCATCTGAAAGACAAATATCGTCCTCTTTACTCCACTACATTTCTATCAAGGTCCTCGAAGTCGAAAGTCGTTTCTGTCGCAGCTTTGAAAGTCAGTGGATGATTTTTTTCTTCTTTAAAATGTGTTTGGGTTTTTGCAGAAAGCCTTTCAGGAATCACTCTTGTAGAGTCTCGTGAAGTTCAATGATTTCACAGCATTTATTAAACACTGATTTATAGTTTAGAGCAAAATGGAAGAAGACGGATGTCCAAATGCTCATTTAGTGGAGGATTCACATAAACAAAGTTGATTCTGTCTTCAGTGAAGGTGAACAGTGTGAGAATATCAGATGTGTATCAGTGTATTGGATCCGTGCATTCGGCCTTAAAGTGACAGCAGCTTTGTAACTTTTCTACAAGTATTTAAATGAGTTTAAGTTAGTCGTCTGCTAGTGTGTCAGATGGAGCGTCACTGACGGGCTTAAACCATGATGGCATAATGTGCATTTATACAACTATAATACAATAATGCGGCGACATAAAGAAGGACATTTACTTTTGATACTTAAGAGCTTTAGAAAACAAATACTTCTGAACTTTTACTCCAGTAATGAAGTTGTGTAGTTTGTCCACCTCTGATTATCAGTCACTGAGTTTCATTACAAATGGCCCACTGTATACTAATACTTAGTATTTTTGTCTTGTTTCTAGTCTAAATATCTAAAAATTCTTATATTAAGAAACATTTACAAGACAAGTACAAATTATTGTCTTGTTTTGGGAAAAATAACTCAAAATGAAGAGAGTTTTTGCTTAAAATAAGATAAATAATCTGCCAATGGGGTGAGAAAAATAATCTTGTTTTCTGTTTGAATTAAGATTATTTTTCTCACCCCATTGGCAGATTATTTATCTTATTTTAAGCAAAAACTCTCTTCATTTTGAGTTATTTTCCCCCAAAACAAGACCATTACTTTTGCTTGTCTAGTAAATGTTTCTTAATGTAAGATTTTTTGCAGTGTGAGATGTCAGATTGTGTCGGTCCACATTAATAATCGTTCTTAACTCGTTTCTGTTCAGTCACACAAGCGGTCAGGGCTTTACAAACAATGGCCATTAGTCAAGTCATCTTTATTTCTATCGCTCTTCTCCAGTGCCGATTGTGTCAGAGCAGCTTCAGTGTTAAACAGGACAATACTGCAGCAGAATTAGATTTGGCTGTACAGTCGTTCTGGAGTAAACAGTGATGTTATCAGCTTATTTTAATTTATCAGAGAGAGACAATGTTGGCAGATCAGTATTATAGTTTATTGGTAATTTAGTAATTTATTTTATTAGGATATTTAGTTCAAAACTTAGAGTGAAATTTTAGTGCATTAGTCTAAAGTGTAAACACAAATGTCCTAAATCATGCATTAGGAGAATTCCTTCAGATGTGTGTGATCGTTCTTCTGACAGCAGATGGTGCCAGAGCAGTGCTTTTTTTTTACTGCCAGTGTGTGTGTGTGTATCTGTAGTGTGTGTGTGTGTGTGTGTGTGTGTGTGTGTGTGTGTGAGAGAAAGAGAGAGGGAGTGTGTGAATGGGGCATGTTTTGGTGAAATATGAGGACATTACCCATGGCCCCACTTTTCAAAAGGCTTATAAATCACACAGGAGGAGTTTTTATGAGAAAGTAAAAATGCAGAATGTTTCCTGTGTGTGTGTGCGTGTGTGTGTGTGTGTGTGTGTCTGTCTGTGTGTGTGTGTGTGTGTGTGTGTGTGTGCGCGCGCGCTGGGTAGGTTTAGGTGTAGTGTGTGTGTGTGTGTGTGTGTGTGTGTGTGTGTGTTTGTGTGTTGGGTAGGTTTAGGTGTAGTGTGTGTGTGTGTGTGTGTGTGTGATGGGTAGGTTTGGGGGCAGTGTGTGTGTGTGTGTGTGTGTGTGTGTGTGTGTGTGTGTGTGTGTGTGTGTGTGTGTGTGTGTGTGTGTGTGTGTGTGTGTTGGGTAGGTTTAGGTGTAGTGTGTGTGTGTGTGTGTGTGTGTGTGTGTGTGTGCTCTCACCCCTCGAAGCAGTGTGCTACAGTGAGGGCCCATTTGTCCCCGATGAGCACGCAGCCGCAGATGTGTCCGCTGGGCTCGCTCTGCAGAGAGCATTGCCACGGCCATCGGCCCGGCCGACTCGTGCGGCCTCCCAGAATCCTCTTGGCCAACCGCGCCGCAGGACGACGTCCACATTCTGGAACACACACAGAAGGAATGATGAGGCCGTGTGTGTGTGTGTCTGAATGGTCCTTGTAAGGCTATACTTGTGAGGGCACAAATGTCCTCACAGTGAGGAAATTAAGTATTTGAACACCTGGGAAAATCATTGTTTATATTTGTACAGTAGCCTTTGTTTGCAATTACAGAGGTCAAACGTTTCCTGTAGTTTATCTCCAGATTTGCGCACACACTGCAGGAGGGATTCTGGCCCACTCCTCCACACAGATCATCTCTAGATCTGTCAGGTTTCTGGCCTGTCGCTGAGAAACACAGAGTTTGAGCTCGTCCAAAGATTCTCTATTGGGTTTAGGTCTGGAGACTGGCTAGGCCACGCCAGAACCTTGATATGCTTCTTACAGAGCCACTCCTTGGTTATCCTGGTTGTGCTTCGGGTCATTGTCATGTTGGAAGACCCAGCCTCGACCCATCTTCAATGCTCTAACTGAGGTTGTTCCCCAAAATCTCACAATACATGGCCCCGGTCATCCTCTCCTTAAAACAGTGCAGTCGCCCTGTCCCATGTGCAGAAAAACACCCCACAGCATGATGCTGCCACCCCCATGCTTCACAGAAGGGATGGTGTTCTTGGGATGGTACTCATCATTCTTCTTCCTCCAAACACGTTTAGTGGAATTATGACCAAAAAGTTATATGTTGGTCTCATCTGACCACATGACTTTCTCCCATGACTCCTCTGGATCATCCAAATGGTCATTGGCAAACTTAAGACTTAAGGGCCTGGAGAAGTGCTGGTTTAAGGGGAACCTCCCGTGCCATGCATGATTTCAAACCATGACGTCTTAGTGTATTACCAAAAGTAAGGGTTAGGGTTAGGGTTAGGGTAACCTTTCTTATGATCATTGAGATCTGGCATGGAGCCCCAGTACGAGGGAGATTGACAGTCACGTTTAGCGTCTTCCATTTTCTAATGATTGCTCCAACAGAGGACCTTTTTTCACCAAGCTGCTTGGCAATTTCCCCTTAGCCTTTTCCAGCTTTGTGGAGGTGTACAATTTTGTCTCTAGTGTCTTTGGACAGCTCTTTGGTCATGTTTTTGTGACATATGAGGACACAAATGTGTATAATGCCATGGGTATGACACAGGTATTACAGGAGAGGGTGAAATATGAGGACATTACCCATGGCCCCACTTTACAAAAGGCTTATAAATCACACAGGAGGAGTTTTTATGAGAAAGTAAAAATGCAGAATGTTTCCTGTGTGTGTGTGTGTGTGTGTGTGTGTCAGTCATACACACCTTCTCTTGTACACTGCAGTGAGATCTTCTTGAATGATGGACAGCTCTGCCTGCAGAAGGAAGTAATGTTGATTAGAGCGACACATTTCTGATGGACTGAGTGCACTGCAAAAAATATTTTTCGTTCTTAGTATTTTGGTCGTTTCTAGGGGTGTAACAACATATCGCGATATAAAGATGTGACGATATGTATGGCCGATGGAAACGATATGATTTGCGATATAAAAATGTGACGATATGTATGGCCGATGGAAACGATATGATTCGCGATATAGAGTTGTTTTATCCACTGCTCAGCTTGCTGTAGTCGGCCTGTTTATAAGGTATAATTCACACAAACACAAATGAAGATATTCTTTATGAAACCTGAGGGATTTCTGTCCCTCCGTTTAAAGTCCATTATTCTTCTCAAACTTAAAAGATCCAAAATAATGTCATAAAGGCATCGTAAAAATAACTAATCGAGTGTCTAATCCGGATCTTCTGTAGAGACACGAGCGATGGCTTATGATGAACAGATTTCCTCATACTGTAGTAAACACGGACGCTCAGATGATCGACAAAACAACACAGAGAGTAAATGCAGAATTAAAGTTAAAGATGAGCTGAACATTTACAGTTTGAGAGCGGCGGCCATTTTGATGAGCTTTCCTGCGATTAGAGCGGTGACGGATTGCATTGATCATCTGAAGCGCACACACACTCCTCAAAGTCAAAGCGCAAACATCATTTATATGACCAGATCACATTTAGTTTTAGTGTTATGATTATTCAAAGCATGTTAGATGATTTATTCTTATATGTACAGCGCATTAATAGCAGGAGAGATGCTGCCTGAGTAATGCCTGAGGGGGAAAAATGAAAGTTTACGGAGTTTCAGTGACATTATTAAATTAAACGACTATATATAATGTTGAATATAATGTATAATGATGCAATGGGGGAATATTTGTGGGTCCTGATAATACACTAATAATAATAATATATTTTAATAATAATAAAATGTAGAAAAACCCTCTTTTGTTGGCTTAAAATATCATGATATATAAATATATATATAATATTCACACAAGTGTATCGTTAAACCCCTACTTGTTTCCAGTCTAAATATCTAAAAATTCTTACAGTAAGAAACATTTACTAGAGAAGCAAAAGTTATTGTCTTGTTTTGGGAAAAATAACTCAAAATGAAGAGAGTTTTTGCTCAAAATAAGATAAATAATCTGCCAATGGGGTGAGAAAAATAATCTTAACTCAAACAGAAAACAAGATTATTTTTCTCACCCCATTGGCAGATTATTTATCTTATTTTGAGCAAAAACTCTCTTCATTTTGAGTTATTTTCCCCAAAACAAGATTATTTTGACATTGAATTGAGTGTCAGACATAGAACATTTGATTTAGTCATTTTGTCCCCAAATGCACAACAAGGTCAGTCACACACACACACACACACACACACACACACACACACACACACACACACACACACACACACACACACACACACACACACACCCTCGTTTTTCCAGCCGTCCCTGTAGAGGAAACATGCTCATGTTCTGCGGACTCCATTCTGGGTTAACATGCAGCCAGCGCCTCCGTCTGTTAGCAGATGATACATCCAGCACTGCATCTGCAGAGAGAGGAGAACTACACACACACACACACACACACACACACACACACACACACACACACACACATTGTGTTTTTGTGAAATGTGGGGACTTTCCATAGGCGTAATGGATTTTACACTGTACATTCTCTCCCCATACACACTGCCTCTGCCCCTAAACCTACCCATCACACACACACACACACTGCCCCTAAACCTACCCATCACACACACACACACACACACACACACACACACACTGCCTCTAAACCTACCAATTAAACTCAGACACACACACACAGCCCCTAAACCTACCCATCACACACACACACACACACACACCAACTTTAATACGGTTAATAGTACATTGAGGAAGTTCTTTAAGACTTGTAACATTTTAGATCAGGGTCGTGCAGTGTGTGAAAACTACAGTAAAATCTAAATAAAGTTAAGCAAACGGTGTGATCTGCGTCTCTCGCAGTGAGTGTGTTTGGTACGTGTGTGCAAGGGTGTAACTTTGGTTCGAGGAGTGGGGGGGACACAAAATGGGGAATTTTTTTGCGATTTGAATCCCATTTCCTCCATTTACATACAGTTAGGGACGATGGTGATACAAAATCCAGGAAATAAGTAAGTTGTTTATAATGATAAATTCTGCCAAAAAGAATAATAGGCTACTATGTATAAGAAAAAGATGTCTTACTTTATTTATTGTTGAATAGCCAAGACTTGAGAGAATAATTTTATAAAGTCGAAAACTTTCACTAAAAATTCACGTTTTGTGTGTGAATATAATTTAAATAATGTGAAACACAATTTCAACTGTTAAACAAACTTTTATTTCAAACTAACTGTTAAATTTGACATTTGTCAGACACATCCCCCAAACTGCAGGCACACAAGACTATTTTTAAAAACTGGGTGTGCCACATTCATTTTCAGATTAATGTGTAAAAAAAACCTGACTGTGTATCAATAACTTTACAGACTAGACTGGGCTGATGTGTACAACTATACTCAGGCTCACACATAACCATAACACTAAAATATAGGCTAATTCAGGCTACCTCGACATTAAAGCTACACTGTGTGATATTTTCCCCCATCTAGTGGTGAAAAGGGTTTTGACCATCCAGTGAATAATAGCTTCTGTTCCTCTCAATTTCGATTTCGTTTCAACTCCTACAGTGGCCGATTTAGTCATGGCTTCAGTTCGACCTCTTCGGTGAGTGTTGCTTCAAGTGATGAGGTTACTTGTGAAAACTATTATAATTTGCAGTTATTTAATTTACCAAATGATCTATGATCAAATTAATATATGTAAAATGAATAATAGTTTTACGTTTTCGTTATTTTTTTTACCATTTCATTGCTAACATCAGCTATCAGGTTCCAGACGAATGCGAGCTAATCTTAGTAAAGTAACTTTTATCAGTGCTATCGTTATTCTGTATATTGTACGACATCACTAGCGTAAGGCAAACAAATTATAATGCAATTCAAATATTAATCTCATGTTATCCGTCATAGAACACGGATTTATGTTATAAGGTAAACAATACTTTTTCATCATTGGCGCGAGGAAAACTATCCTAGACGTCGTTCTAGTGTTATGCACAGCACACCATGATATAATTAGCCAAGCAGCAATAAAACTTCCAATATACACAAATAGGCTGAATTAATATTACCTGTCGAGAAGAAAGCAGGCAACGCCGGCGTTCTTTTTAAAATCGTTGCTCCTCATGAGCTCTTTCCATCTTGGAAAGTCCACTCCAGTATTTACTTTTGTCTTGTTGATTTGCCCGTTGCGTTGCCGTCTTAATTCTCTTTTCCGCTTCCTTGGCGACTCTGATACATATCCCGCAATGTTACTAGGTCCCCGACCCGGGTCGAATTCGGTAATCAATCCCGGGACGTGGTTGCTTTCACACAGAAGGCGACCCGGCAATGCTCCGGGAATATTGCGGGTCCGACGTGCAGTGTGAAAGGGGCTTAAGAGTGATCCTCCGTCATCATATAGCAGCCTCAAGCAATCCCCCTCTTCACATTCGACACAGTGCCATCGAGTGTAAAAACGCGAAAAGCGAAGCTTGAATTTACGGGTATGTCCCTCTTTGGCTGCTGTACTTTCAAGATGGAGGAGCAACATGGCGACCGCCATCCGAACCCCTCACCCGTATGTGTTTTCAATGGGATATTATAAACTTACGAGAATACTTTATTACTTGAAAGAAGTAAATATACATTAATGAGCACATATAATTTTGAAAGAACTAAGTGATTTTAGCTAAGAATAAACTAAAAAAGTTACACAGTGTAGCTTTAAGCCTTTTCTTTGAACAATTTTTACAAATTAACTTCCATTTTAAATGAACAAATATTGTAAGTGAACAACAATAGCTCAAGTTTAGAAAAACATTTATTATTAAGACTTATTTTATTTCTGCATCTGAGTATAATGAGTTGAGTAGCCTATAGCAGTCATGCATTGCTGACAGAAAACGCTGCTGTTTAAAGTGGACACAGAATGTTTTAGGCAACATTAAATGTTTAGGTTAGCTAGCTAACGGTCTGAAGTTACCTATACAGTGTAGGTTAACGTTAGCTCATCAACAGGTGTAGACCATAGACTGTAAAAAAATAAGTACACAGACATTTTGATTACCCTGACCTGAGCTAATTTACTGAATCAACCAACTCATCTCCTTTCTTTTTTATCCATGAAGACATTAAAGTCATCTGTTGCTGGAGTTTCATGACTGACTGCGATACCGGCTGCTAAGTTGAACTTTCAGTGTGCTTACACTGTTTAGAGTGTGCACAAGACGTCCCTGCCTGTGTGTGTGTGTGCGCGCATCGACACAGACAGGCAGGGGATGTCTTCTGCTCGGTCCTACTTCTCCGTGACGATGACGGCGCGCGGTTAAAAAAACCCAAAAAAACACGAATTTGAAAGTGGGGGGGCACGAACGGGATTTTGAAAAGTGGGGAGGACGTGTCCCCCCTGTCCCCATAGGAAATTATGCCCATGCGTGTGTGTGTGTGTGTGTCTTTGGGTGTGTGTGTGTGTACTGACCTTACCCTAAACCCATCTGTGTGCATGTGATGCTGCTGAGGTTTGAGCTCCATCCATCTGCACACACCTGATGCTCCAGCCCGGCCTTATACACCAGCAGACCCTCGTCCGACAGAGACACTAATAATACACACTTTATATTAAACAACATCTCAAAGTGCTACACATTTAAAACAATCAACGGCAAAACATAAATAAATCAAATAAATACAACTGAAAAATTAAGAAGTAAGCTCTACACTGCAAAAAAACGCTCTTCTTACTTAGTAATGTTCCAGTCTAAATATCTAAATATTCTTAAATCAATATACATTTACTAGATCCGTAAAATGACATGAGATATTTTTCTTGTCTTCAGGGGAAAAATATAAAAATGAAGTGAGTTTTGGCTTAATACAGGCAAAATGTTTCTTGTTTCCATACCAAACTAAAATAATTAAGATTATTTTTCTCACCCCATTGGCAGATTATTTATCTTATTTTAAGCAAAAACTCTCTTCATTTTGAGTTATTTTTCCCAAAACAAGACAATTACTTTTGCTTGTCTAGTAAATACTTCTTGTTTTAAGAATTTTTAGATGTTTGGACTAGAAACAAGACAAATATACTGAGTAAGAAGAGCGTTTTTTGCTGTGGTAAGCTTCTCCTGACGGCTCAGGCTCTTTAGTTCTCCATTACTGACGGACAAAGAGTCTCTTACCGCAGTTCCACTCATCTGAGCTGTCAGAACAATGTCTCCGGCCGTCACACCACAGCGATCGATGAACACACTGATGATTATTACACTCCAGCTCATGACTGCCGCACGCAGCTGAAAACACACACACACACACACGTTTGTTTTTGTGAATTGTGGGGACATTCCACAGCCGTAATGGTTTTTATACTGTACAAACCGTATTTACTATCCCCTTATACTGCCCCTAAACCTACCCATCACACACACACACACACACACACACACACACACACACACACACACACACACACACACACACACTGCCCCTAAACCTACCCATCACACACACACACACACACACACACACACACACACACACACACACACACTGCCCCTAAACCTACCCATCACACACACACACACACAGCCCCTAAACCTACCCACACACACACACACACACACACACACTGCCCCTAAACCTACCCATAACACACACACACACACACAGCCCCTAAACCTACCCATCACACACACACACACACATCCCCTAAACCTACCCACACACACACACACACACACACACACACACACACACACACACTGCCCCTAAACCTACCCATCACACACACACACACACACAGCCCCTAAAACTACCCATCACACACACACACGCACACACTGCCCCTAAACCTACCCATCACACACACACACACACACACACACACACACACACACAGCCCCTAAACCTACCCATCACACACACACACACACACACACACACACACACACACACACACACACACACACAGCACCTAAACCTACCCATCACACACACACACTGCCCCTAAACCTACCCATCACACACACACACACACACACACAGCCCCTAAACCTACCCATCACACACACACACACACACACACAGCCCCTAAACCTACCCATCACACACACACACTGCCCCTAAACCTACCCATCACACACACACACACACACACACACACAGCTCCTAAACCTACCCATCACACACACACACACACACACTGCCCCTAAACCTACCCATCACACAAACACACACACACACACACACACACACACACACACACACACACACACACACACACACACAGTAAACATTCTGCATTTTTACTTTCTCATAAAAACTCCTCCTGTGTGATTTATAAGCCTTTTGTAAAGTGGGGCCATGGGTAATGTCCTCATATTTCACCCTCTCCTGTAATACCTGTGTCATACCCATGGCATTATACACATTTGTGCCCTCATATGTCACAAACACACACACACACACACACACACACACACACACACACACATGACACGAAAGCATCCACATATAAATAATTTTTTTGTAGTAAATGTTTTTTAAAGGGATCCCCTGGTGTTGAGACTTGTACGGCTTAATATAACATAAATGATGTCTCTTACTGAATTATGTAGTAGAAAACCCATGAAAGATCTACGTTATTTAAAAAAATCGATTTTATATTTGGACCATGGGCGGCGCCATTTTGTTTGCGTTCTAGGGTGATGACGTAGAGTGGTTGAACTCCTCAATCAGCTGGCGTTACCCGTAGCTATTTTTACCACAACGCAACTCGCCAATTGTTTCAGAGTTAAACAAAACCAATGAATTGCTTTGTAATTGTACTTAAAACACACTCAAACATACATGTGCACACAAACTCTCTCTCTCTCAGACTCACACACACACCAACAGATCGGCGTGAACACACACACACACACACACACACACACACACACCTGAGAGACTGCTCTGTCTCAATCGAGATGTTGGGCTGCTCAGTCTCCACGACAGGGGCTGAATCTGAAATCGACCCTATACCCTGAAATAGGGCATTATTTGAAGGGACGGCCATTTGTAGTGTTGTCCGACACCATAGGGACATGTTCGAGTGCAGTCATTCAGTCTCACCGCAATAACGAGTGTACAGCCGATTACACACAACAGCTGTCCGACTTCACACACTCGTCTTCATTCACTCCTTCAAGTTGTACTAGTGAACTAAAGTAGGGAATGTTATTTGTGTCTTAAATATGAAAGTTTAAAGATTGAGGTTTTAACCCTTAAATGCGTACCTCGGGTTGATAGCGACCCGAGACGTCATTCACTGCCCTGCTCCTCATTCATTTTTTAAAGTTAGTCATCAACCTTCTTAGTATTCCTCAATCAATCCATTTTAAACAATATAACAAGAAAAAAATAATAGATTTATAATTGAATGCCTGTTTTTTCACGAGTTTTTTGTCAAAATAGTATAGGGTCGCTAACGACCCGAGGTGTGTACGATTGTACGTATATTTTTTTTGCACACTGATAAATTAATCTATAATGACGAAATAGAGCGCAATTCACCTTTATTCCACAAGGTGGCGATGTCTGCTACGCAATGATGAAGTGACGTTTCACTCATAGTTACCTCTGACAGAAAACAAAATAATAATAATTATAATCTGCAAAACTTGAAATGGCTCAGTGATTTACTGCAGAGAGCAAGAACTGAACACAATCATATGTTAGTGTCGCTGTCTCTGATGATGGATGTGCTCAAGAAGCTGTCAGTGAGCAAAATATTGATTTTGAAGGCGTTGAGAATGAGTTTGGAGAATATGCTGGAGATGGCGAATATGAGGCAGATGCTGAATACACTGGTAAACGAGCTCTGACGAGGACAGATGATGATGGTATTAAACATCTGCTCAGACTGAACCCTTCCAAGCTCTAAAAGGTCACGAAATAGGTTTTATTTTATTCTTCTGTAGCTGTTACTCTAACATCAGGAGTTTGATATATTATCACGACAGATAGAGGTCTGTCCATGTTAAATATAGATCTGGGTCGCTAATGACCCGAATATGTAAGAATGTTTGGCGAAACAGTCCTGCATTTAAGGGTTAATTCACTGAGCTTGAGCTCAAACCTTAATGCACGAGCCAACATCATCACCAAAACATCCTGCCTCTCTTCCTCACGTCCCATCTCCCATGCTGCTATACCTAGATATTTCCCTCTGCTGGTCACATTAGGCATTACAGTTAATCTACTGCATATCAACAGTCTATCTATGATATCAACACAGGGAATAGTGAATGAGGGTGATGTATGCGCACACACGATGTGTGTGTGTGTGTGTGTGTGTGTGTGTGTGTGTGTGTGTGTGTTCGCGCCGATCTGTTGGGGTGTGTGTGAGTCTGAGAGACAGAGAGTTTGTGTGCACATGTATGTTTGAGTGTGTTTTAAGTACAATTACAAAGCAATTATTTGGTTTTGTTTAACTCTGAAACAATTTCGAGTTGCGTTGTGGTAAAAATAGCTACGGGTAACGCCAGCTGATTGAGGAGTTCAACCACTCTACGTCATCACCCTAGAACGCAAACAAAATGGCGCCGCCCATGGTCCAAATATAAAATCGATTTTTTTAAATAACGCAGATCTTTCATGGGTTTTCTACTACATAATTCAGTAAGAGACATCATTTATGTTATATTAAGCCGTACAAGTCTCAACACCAGGGGATTTTGTAGCCTAGATCAGCCAAACTCAGCCCCGCCCACAACATCTGAGCTTGGGCAGTTCGGTTTGGTGTGTGGTGAGCGTTCTGGCACAATATGGCTGCCGTCGCATCATCCAGGTGGATGCTGCACATTGGTGGTGGGTTGAGGAGATTCCCCCCTTCTATGTAAAGCGCTTTGAGTGCCTTGAAAAGCGCTATATAAATTGAACGCATTATTATTATTATTATTATTACAATCGGCGTTGGAGAAGAGCGATATAAATAAAGATGACTTGACTAATGGCCATTGTTTGTAAAGCCCTGACCGCTTGTGTGACTGAACAGAAACGAGTTAAGAACGATTATTAATGTGGACCGACACAATCTGACATCTCACACTGTAAAAAATGCTTTTCTTCCTCAGTATTTTTGTCTTGTTTCTAGTCCAAACATCTAAAAATTCTTAAAACAAGAAGTATTTACTAGACAAGCAAAAGTAATTGTCTTGTTTTGGGGAAAATAACTCCAAATGAAGAGAGTTTTTGCTTAAAATAAGATAAATAATCTGCCAATGGGGTGAGAAAAATAATCTTAATTCAAACAGAAAACAAGATTATTTTTCTCACCCCATTGGCAGATTATTTATCTTATTTTAAGAAAAAACTCTCTTCATTTGGAGTTATTTTCCCCAAAACAAGACAATAATTTGTACTTCTCTAGAAAATGTTTCTTAATGTAAGAATTTTTTTATATTTAGACTAGAAACAAGACAAAAATACTGAGAAAGAAGAGCATTTTTGAACTAACGGAACATACCGTAGCATGCTGTCACAGGCTGGAGAATCCTTTATTTGTTGATTAATTGCAGACCTGCCCCGAAATAAACCTTCGGAGAAACCAGGCCCAGTCGGGGGGTGGGGTAAACTGTGTGTGTGTGTGTGTGTGTGTGTGTGTGTGTGTGTGTGTGTGTGTGTGTGTGTGTGTGTGTGTCACTCACAGCAGTTCTTCTCGTCTTCCTGTTGGCTGCAGTCAGGAAACCCGTCACAGATCATGTTGTGATGAATGCAGGTTTTGTCTCCGGGACATTCCCACAATCCCCGCTCCACACAGCCTAGTGACAGAGACACAGGAGTTTGCGTGTGTGTGTGTGTGTTTGAGTGTGTTAATCACGTCATGTGAGTGTTTTTATTCACCGCATGTTTCCTCATCGCTGTCATCATCACAGTCTGTGTGTCCATCACAACGCTTGGATGAGAGGACACATCTTCCCGAGCGACACTTAAAGTGACTGGGAGAGCACTCTAACACACACAAACACAGACATACGTTTGTTTTTGGGAAAAGTGGGGACATTCCATAGGCGTAATGTTATTATAATGTACAAACTGTATTTTCTATCCCCTTACACTGCCCTTAAACCTACCCATCACACACACACACACACACACACACACACACACACACACACGACATTATTATATTTGAGTCAATGGCAACCAATAGAACATTATGTAAAAGTGATATCTGGCACATTGATGCAGAGCCGGCGTGTGAAAAACTGAGAGGGGGCGATCGGTGATGATCACACAAACACCATTTATTTAAAATATAATTTTTGCGCGCTCCGAATATTCTAGCCTTTCCCTATCATTGTACCATTTTACATTTATGCATTTGGCAGACGCTTTTATCCAAAGCGGCTTACATTGCATTTAAGGTACACATTTTACATTTTTGTCAATTCTTGCTTTCCCTGGGAATCGAACCCATGACCTTTGGACTACGAGCGGCCGGTGTGGACTACGAGCGGCCGGTGTGGACTACGAGCGGCCGGTCTGGACTACGAGCGGCCGGTGTGGACTACGAGCGGCCGGTCTGGACTACGAGCGGCCGGTCTGGACTACGAGCGGCCGGTGTGGACTACGAGCGGCCGGCCGGTCTGGACTACGAGCGGCCGGCCGGTTTGGACTACGAGCGGCCGGTTTGGACTACGAGCGGCCGGTTTGGACTACGAGCGGCCGGTTTGGACTACGAGCGGCCGGTTTGGACTACGAGCGGCCGGTTTGGACTACGAGCGGCCGGTTTGGACTACGAGCGGCCGGTTTGGACTAAGAGCGGCCGGTTTGGACTACGAGCGGCCGGTCTGGACTACGAGCGGCCGGTGTGGACTACGAGCGGCCGGTGTGGACTACGAGCGGCCGGTGTGGACTACGAGCGGCCGGTTTGGACTACGAGCGGCCGGTTTGGACTACGAGCGGCCGGTTTGGACTACGAGCGGCCGGTTTGGACTAAGAGCGGCCGGTTTGGACTACGAGCGGCCGGTCTGGACTACGAGCGGCCGGTGTGGACTACGAGCGGCCGGTGTGGACTACGAGCGGCCGGTGTGGACTACGAGCGGCCGGTGTGGACTACGAGCGGCCGGTCTGGACTACGAGCGGCCGGTTTGGACTACGAGCGGCCGGTTTGGACTACGAGCGGCCGGTTTGGACTACGAGCGGCCGGTTTGGACTAAGAGCGGCCGGTTTGGACTACGAGCGGCCGGTCTGGACTACGAGCGGCCGGTGTGGACTACGAGCGGCCGGTGTGGACTACGAGCGGCCGGTGTGGACTACGAGCGGCCGGTTTGGACTACGAGCGGCCGGTTTGGACTACGAGCGGCCGGTTTGGACTACGAGCGGCCGGTTTGGACTAAGAGCGGCCGGTTTGGACTACGAGCGGCCGGTTTGGACTAAGAGCGGCCGGTTTGGACTACGAGCGGCCGGTCTGGACTACGAGCGGCCGGTTTGGACTAAGAGCGGCCGGTCTGGACTAAGAGCGGCCGGTCTGGACTACGAGCGGCCGGTCTGGACTACGAGCGGCCGGTCTGGACTAAGAGCGGCCGGTTTGGACTACGAGCGGCCGGTTTGGACTACGAGCGGCCGGTTTGGACTACGAGCGGCCGGTTTGGACTACGAGCGGCCGGTTTGGACTACGAGCGGCCGGTTTGGACTAAGAGCGGCCGGTTTGGACTAAGAGCGGCCGGTTTGGACTAAGAGCGGCCGGTTTGGACTACGAGCGGCCGGTTTGGACTACGAGCGGCCGGTTTGGACTAAGAGCGGCCGGTCTGGACTACGAGCGGCCGGTCTGGACTACGAGCGGCCGGTTTGGACTACGAGCGGCCGGTCTGGACTACGAGCGGCCGGTTTGGACTAAGAGCGGCCGGTCTGGACTACGAGCGGCCGGTCTGGACTACGAGCGGCCGGTTTGGACTAAGAGCGGCCGGTCTGGACTACGAGCGGCCGGTTTGGACTACGAGCGGCCGGTCTGGACTACGAGCGGCCGGTTTGGACTACGAGCGGCCGGTCTGGACTACGAGCGGCCGGTTTGGACTAAGAGCGGCCGGTTTGGACTACGAGCGGCCGGTCTGGACTACGAGCGGCCGGTTTGGACTACGAGCGGCCGGTCTGGACTACGAGCGGCCGGTTTGGACTACGAGCGGCCGGTTTGGACTACGAGCGGCCGGTGTGGACTAAGAGCGGCCGGTTTGGACTACGCACCGCTGCACTTCCTGCTGTAATGACGTCACTAGAACCGTTTGTTGACTAACGCTCCGCCCGCAAGAACACGCAAGAAAGGGGGCGTGGTCTCGTTGCTCTCCCGCTTGGAGAAGAGCATGCATTCAGCGCTTGCATCGCCCCGTTATGGTAAGAGGCGGGACCTTTCCGGGCAAAGTGCGCTAAGCTGCTGTCCAATCACAACACGGGAAGCGCTGGCCCAATCAGAACTCGTTACGTGTTTCTGAAGGAGGGACTTCATAGAACAAGGAAATCATCAGGCCGTTTTTAGGACAGAGGAAACAGCGCTGTACAGATAAGGCAATTGTGTGAAAAATACTGTGTTTTTACACGCGAAACATGAACTCATGTTATATTGCACACTGTAAACATAATCAAAGCTTCAAAAACACGCGAAGAACGGGACCTTTAATGCTGGTCTGAGGGGGCGGCGGCTAGAGTTTAGATTCTCTGCCCGAGCCCGAACCTGAGCCGTGGGCCGGGTCGGGCCGAGATTTCCCAGTACTATCCTCGGTCCGGGTCGGGCCGGTCCCTTGATTAAACGTTTGTGTTTTTTTTAATCATCACTTTATTAGTCTAATTGGGTGGTCAGAAAGGTCATAATCAGAAATTATATATATTTTTAGCAAAGTAAGAAATAATACTACAACTAGGGTGACCAGCTGCTAATAAGCCCAAGGGGGGACAAAGGGTATGTTTCTGAGGGACAATGTGGGACACTGCCTGGCGCGGTGGTGCCCCACCCCACGGGCAGACGGGCAGATAGTGGTTTACCAATTTCTAGCACATAGCACCTTACATGGTATATTAAAGGGTTACTTCAGCGATTAGCATATGGCTTTGTATCAGTAGAAACCCTGGAGTATATTCAAATGATTGTGCTTTTCCCCCCTCATATCCCCCTGAGACAAGAGATTTATGCATTTTATTTCTGGAAAAATTCCTCCTAAGATGCAAATTGACGATTTTTGCATCATAGGAGGAATGTTTGCCCAAAGGCTAAAGACTACAGCCAGCAGAGGGAGCCATTTCCGCATGTTTTGAATCCGCGCATGAGGAGAGAGATACACTCACAGCTCAGCTCAGCTACAGGCATTAATTTAAACGGAGCTATGGTGCGCAATGTAAGTCTTTTAACTTCTCAAATTAATTTCTATGAAAGTTAAGCTTGCAAAGGCATGAACTGAAAAGCGCCCGACCATTGTTCAATCCGTGGGCGTTTGACGAGAACGAGCCTGTAATGAGCAAAGCGCAGCGAAGCGGACTGGCTCATGATAAAACTACATTTAGTTTTCAGTTTTCTCCACAGCGACTGTACAGCCGAATAACATTTTGTTGCAATATTTTGCAACAAACAATCATCATTGTAAAAGCGTTGTAAGCTATACATAAAGCTGACGTGACTCCGCTCAATAATCCGCAGGCGCGCGCTCATGATCCGCTCACCGCTAAACTGATGTTTGCTCAAATCCAGCTCAGACATTTATCTGTCGCTTACTTTGTTGTTGCCATTAAACAATGCGTTTTTTCCTTCATATTTATGTTTAAATATTATAATATTATTTGTACATTTCATCTGATTATGCTGAGTGAAAAGATGCGAGTGGGTCAGAAATGATTTTGGTGGTTATATTTAGTTTAATATTAAGTTTTGTTGAAAGCATTTTTTTTCGTTTTGTTTAAATTGTATCTTAATTTTAAAAAAGGTTTCTTAGGCCAATTGCCTGGATTTAATAAATAAAAAGCAAATAGCAGACTATAATCGCGAGGTGAAGTCGCGGGAGTGATGGCTTTCATTCCTCATGAACTGGAGCGCGTCTCATAAATAAACCCAAACTCAGCAGGCTATACTCGCCTCACAGACATGAGAAACAGCGTATAGAAAGCTTGAAATGACCACTTTTAAACGAAACGATTCGAAGATATTTAATTAAGCAGAGGGCAGTGTTGACGCGAGCAGCTCTTGACACAGAGCGGTTCTGTTTATAACGCTGCGCTCCATCACTGCTCCAGCTGTGAGTTTAACGCGCATTTACACTAATCCTGACTTGTGCAACTTTGTAGCCTACACATTTGTTTCTTAGTTGTTGTATTAGTTCTTACTTTGCTAAATATGTATATATAATTTCTGATTATAGCATAGCTTTCTGCCCACCCAATTAGACTAGTAAAGTAGGCTAATGATTAAAAAAACAAATGCTTGATCACGGGCCCGGCCCGACCCGACCCGAGGATAGTGCTGGGAAATCTCAGGTCGGTTCGGGTCAGGTTCGGGTTCGGGCAGAGAATCTAAACTCTACTTGTTTTGGGGAAAAATAGCTCAAAATTAAGCCAAACAATCTGCCAATGGGGTGAGAAAAATAATCTTGTTTTCTGTTTGAATTAAGATTATTTTTCTCATCCCATTGGCAGATTATTTATCTTATTTTAAGCAAAAACTCTCTTCATTTTGAGTTATTTTTCCCCAAAACAAGACCATTACTTTTGCTTGATATTTTTTTATTTATATTTTGGCAAGAAACAAGACAAAAATACTAAGAAAGAAAGGCATTTTTTGCAATGTGAGTCTAAAGCTCTCTTTTTTGAACACCTTTCAGTCACAAATATAAATTTTTCCAGTATTTCTTGTACCCACTCCTTCTCTTTTTAATTGATGATTGCGGAGCCTAAAGACTCCATTTTTTGAATAGGAAGCATCTAAAAAGTTGTAAGTGTGTCTGGTATGCACGTGCGTGCGCTGTCATGACAACAACGAAAAAGTTGACATCAGCAGTTCAACTGAGGGGTGGGTGGGGCAACAGTAGCACGCTGAACTGTCAGTAATGTTGGTTTGGCTGCCTGAGGCACGAAGATATAGAGCGACCAACTTCTTTTCGAGCGAGCATTAATTATGCGTGACTGTCTCAATTTGCGGGACGCATGAATTTTGCTTCAAACGCTGTGCGCGCACGCGCTACGCGGGACGGGTGGTCACCCTAACTACACCTAAGAGACAAATGTGTAGGCTACAAAGTTTCACACGTCAGGACTCACAGCTCGAGCAGTGATGGAGCGCAGCGTCTGAACAGAACCGCTCGGTGTCATGAGCTGCTCGCGTCAACACTGCACTTTTTTGCTTAATTAAATATTTTTGTTTCGAATCGTTTCGTTTAAAAGTGGACATTTTAAGCTTTTTCTACGTCTGTGAGGCAAGCCTGCTGAGTTTGGGTTTATTTATGAGACGCGCTCCCGTTCATGAGCAATGAAAGCAATCACTCACGCGATTTATAGTCTTCTTATTTATTAAATCCAGGCAATTGGCCGAAGAAACCTTTATTAAAATTGAGATACAATTAAGACAAAACAAAACTTAATATTAAACTAAACATAACCACCAAAATCATTTCTGACCCACTCGCATCTTTGCAGTTATCATAATCAGATGAAATGTACAAATAATATTTAAACATAAATATGAAGAAATAACACATAAGCTACAGATAAATGTCTGAGCTGGATTTGAGCAAACATCAGTTTACCGGTGAGGGTCCATGGATTATTGAGCGGAGTCAAGTCTTTATTTATAGCCTATAGCGCTTTTACAATGCCGATTGTGTCAGAGCAGCTTCAGTGTTAAACAGGACAATACTGCAGCAGAATCTGATTCGGCTGTACAGTCAGTCGCTGTGGAGACAACAGTGGTGTTATCAGCTCATTTAAGCTTATCAATGTTAGTTTTAACATGAGTCTCATGAGCGCTCGGCTCATTACAGGCTCGCTCTCGTCAGAACGGCCACGCATTAAAAAATGTCCGGGTTTAAATCGGGCCGGGCTCATAATTACAGTTAATGTGTCGGGCCGGGCTCGATTTTTTGAGCCCGATCTAAGCTCTAGCGCCGGCCCTGCAAAGATGGCAAGAATCTGAATATTTCGGCCTGTAATCTTGGACTTTCAGATGTACTAATGTTGGTTTTATGGCACTGACCGTTCACATTCGGGTCAGGAAGTAAACAGGAAGTGTTTGCTTGATCGTCCTCTGGAAACTGTGCACAGTCCGTATCCTCAGGCCATTGCAATCCCACAATTCCTAGCACTGACTCACAGCGCTCCTTTGAGTTCCTACACAGTGACCTGAAACACACACACACACACAGAGAGGCATCAATGTCATTATATGTAATCATAAAGCTGCACACACACACACACACACATTTGTTTTTGTGGCATATGGGGACATTCCATAGGCGTAATGGTTTTTATACTGTACAAACCATATTTACTATCCCCTTACACTGCCCCTAAACCTACCCATCACACACACACACACACACACACACACACACGTTTGTTTTTGTGAATTGTGGGGACATTCCATAGGCGTAATGGGTTTTATACTGTACAAACCGTATTGTCTATCCCCTTACACTGCCCCTACCCCTAAACCTACCCATCACAGGAAACATTCTGCATTTTTACTTTCTCATAAAAACTCCTCCTGTGTGATTTATAAGCATTTTGAAAAGTGGGGCCATGGGTAATGTCCTGATATGTCACCATTTTCTGTAATACCTGTGTCATACACATGTTATTATACACATTTTTGTCCTGATATGTCACAAAAACAAGCCCACACACACACACACACTCACACTCACACTCACACTCACACTCACACTCACACTCACACTCACACTCACACTCACACTCACACTCACACTCACACTCACACACACACACAAGATCTGGACAGTAACTCAGCTCATTTACTCGAGTCCTGTACTGAAGTTCACTGTTTGAGTCTCTGTGCTTTACTGGAGTATTATTTTTTCTGTAATCTTCTGACTTTAACTTCACTCCATCTGAAAGACAAATATCGTCCTCTTTACTCCACTACATTTCTATCAAGGTCCTCGAAGTGGAAAGTCGTTTCTGTCGCCGCTTTGAAAGTCAGTGATGATTTTTTTCTTCTTTAAAAGGTGTTTGGGTTTTTGCAGAAAGCCTTTCAGGAATCACTCTTGTAGAGTCTCGTGAAGTTCAATGATTTCACAGCATTTATTAAACACTGATTTATAGTTTAGAGCAAAATGGAAGAAGACGGATGTCCAAATGCTCATTTAGTGGAGTATTCACATAAACAAAGTTGATTCTGTCTTCAGTGAAGGTGAACAGTGTGAGAATATCAGATGTGTATCAGTGTATTGGATCCGTGCATTCGGCCTTAAAGTGACAGCAGCTTTGTAACTTTTCTACAAGTATTTAAATGAGTTTAAGTTAGTCGTCTGCTAGTGTGTCAGATGGAGCGTCACTGACTGGCTTAAACCATGATGGCATAATGTGCATTTATACAACTATAATACAATAATGCGGCGACATAAAGAAGGACATTTACTTTTGATACTGAAGTACTTTAGAAAACAAATACTTCTGTACTTTTACTGCAGTAAAAATCTGTTTTTACAGCTTTCACTCGTAACGGAGAAATATTTGACCAGTAATGAACTTGTGTAGTTTGTCAAAAAAAACTCCTCCTGTGTGATTTATAAGCCTTTTGTAAAGTGGGGCCATGGGTAATGTCCTCATATTTCACCCTCTCCTGTAATACCTGTGTCATACCCATGGCATTATACACATTTGTGTCCTGATATTTCACAAAAACAAGCACACACACACACACACACACACACACACACACACACACACACACACTGACCTGCAGGGCGGCACTCTCTGCTGTGTTAAAGGGTCACACATTGGCACGAGCACCGTACATGCGAAGAACATGAGATATTTGTAGCAGTTCGTCTGAACGAGTGCAGGAAAGAGCGACGACTCCCAGCTGACCGACGTCTCTTTCTGGGACTGATGACCAAGATAATTAGGAAACCTGGTGGAGTTATAGGGCAGATTCATGCAGATCTCCACAGAGATGGGCTCGCAGCCGCCTGCAACACACACACACACACACATATCAGAGATCATCACGACACAAACACACTGCAAAAAATGCTTTTCTTATTCGCGTTTCTAGTTAATATATCCAAAAATTCTTACATTAAGAAACATTCACTAGACAAGTGAAAGTAATTGTCTTGTTTTGGGGAAAAATAACTCAAAATGAAGAGAGTTTTTGCTTAAAATAAGATAAATAATCTGCCAATGGGGTGAGAGAAATAATCTTGGTTTCTGTTTGAATTAAGATTATTTTTCTCACCCCATTGGCAGATTATTTATCTTATTTTAAGCAAAAACTCTCTTCATTTTGAGTTATTTTTCCCAAAACGAGACAATTACTTTTGCTTGTCTAGTAAATACTTCTTGTTTTAAGAATTTTTAGATGTTTGGACTAGAAACAAGACAAAAATACTGAGGAAGAAGAGCATTATTTGCGGTGTAACATTTGGAAAATGTAACAATGATATGGCTAGTTAGATGCTACAGCATTTCTTTTTACCTGCAAGTGTCTCTTACAGAATAGAAGGAATGGATGGATATTCTGGAGTAACAGCCATCTTGCTTTTTGTTTGTTTGTTTGTTTGTTTGTTTGTTTGTTTTGGGGGGGGGGGGTCCACACACACGCGCACACACACACACACACAAAGGCTCACCACTTGGTGTCAGTGTATGGTATAATGCGCTACTGTCCAATGTAGAGGTTGAAGAGTGACTACACCACCTAAACCCAAGCAAAGGCTTTTCTAAAGCGGCCCACTTTACTGATCTCTGCGAGTAAAAGGGCTAAAGTGTGCTGTTACCACATTAAAACTATCAGCTCGCTTAAGCCGCCTTCACGTGCTATCAGAAGTCGTGATTTCGAGCTTGTTGTGTAGAGGCGCTTTGTTGTCGGAAAGAATGGAGGACGCCAGTTTCATACTTTTGTGTGTCTTTGGAAAACGTTATTTTAACACTATAACCATTACAGTCATTGACTGGCAAACACAGCAGCACAACACGAAAGCATATCGTTTATAATCACATTCACAATAAAGGCATAATGTAGACAAGATAAGGCTGCTTAAAGACTAAAATGGCAATCATTTTCAGCCATACATGATCCTATTGTAGCTACTTTACCACACTATCTAGATAGTCAGCATGCTCACTATTCTGGAATGATGGTCAACTACATGCGATTTTCGATGTGTTTAAAATACACGATATGCTTCAAATGATTATTAATTTATGTAAATATGTACTACTTTAACAACAAGACAAGACAAAGAAATTGTTGTGGAAAAAAGCGAATAAAACACCTGCCACAGCAGAAATTCGTCTCCCATCCGCCATTTTGAATGGTTATGTCACGGCCATCTCGAGAACTTGGGTATCAAAATTATTTCTGAACTTCCCAGAGTTAAACACGACACCAGAGCGCGTTCATGTGCAATGTTTACCTCGGAAACTCGTATTTACGATCATTCTGATATCACATGAAGGCAGCATTTAGCCTGAGATTAAAGGTACAGAAGCAGGTGGGCGGAGCTACAGAAGCAGGTGGGCAGAGCTACAGAAGCAGGTGGGCAGAGCTACATAAGCAGCTGTATGGGGCTACAGAAGCAGGTGGGCGGAGCTACAGAAGCAGCTGTATGGGGCTACAGAAGCAGGTGGGCGGAGCTACAGAAGCAGGTGGGCGGAGCTACAGAAGCAGGTGGGCGGAGCTACAGAAGCAGCTGGATGGGGCTACATAAGCAGGCGGGCGGGGCTACAGAAGCAGGTGGGCGGAGCTACAGAAGCAGCTGGATGGGGCTACATAAGCAGGCGGGCGGGGCTACAGAAGCAGGTGGGCGGAGCTACAGAAGCAGCTGGATGGGGCTACATAAGCAGGCGGGCGGGGCTACAGAAGCAGGTGGGCGGAGCTACAGAAGCAGGTGGGCGGGGTTACAGAAGCAGGCGTACACATTTATCTGTAGAGGCGGAGTTTCCTCTTCCGTTTTCAGCTCTGAAACTTACAGGATATTCTTATGTTACCATGAGCTTTTATATATCAAAGGCTCAAGGGAAAGTTGATCTCTCAATTCATCACTCCTTTAAAATAATGGCTGAAATAACTGACACTAAATCCGGAGTAAAACATGGAAACTCTCCACAGGTCAGAGGTCAGTTTCACTCACTGCAGTTGTTGCGTGGGTCACATGACGCGTTTCCATGACAGCCAGAGGAGCAGGAGGAGGAAGTACAACCAGACTGACCAGGAGGACACAAACCCTGAGCTGAGAGACAGAGCCATCAGTGTGTGTGTGTGTGTGTGTGTGTGTGTGTGTGAGTGTGTGTGTGAGTGAGAAAGAATAGGTGAGTGTGTGAAAGAGTGTGTGTGTGTGTGTGTGTGTGTGCATTTGTGTCTGTGTGTGCATTAGTGTGTGTGTGTGTGTGTGTGTGTGTGTGTGTGTGCATTAGTGTGTGTGACTGAGAGAGAAAGAGAGAGAGGGTGAGTGTGTGAAATAGAGTGAGTGTGTGTGTGTTTGTGTGTGCATTAGTGTGTGTGAGTGAGACAGAGAGAGAGAGAGAGGGTGAGTGTGTGAGAGTGAGTGTGTGTGTGTGTGTGTGTGTGTGTGCATTAGTGTGTGTGAGTGAGACAGAGAGAGAGAGGGTGAGTGTGTGAGAGTGAGTGTGTGTGTGTGCATTACTGTGTGTGTTAGCGTGAGTGTGCACGTGTGTGTGTTTGCGCAAGAGAGTGTTTTTGTGTGTGTAAGAGTGTGTGAGAGTGTGTGTGTGTGTGTGTGTATGGGAGTGTGTGTCTGTGTGTGTGTGTGACAGACAGAGAGAGGGTGAGTTTGTGAGAGTGAGTGTGTGTGTGTGTGTGTGTGTGTGTGTGTGTGTGTGTGTGTGTGTGTGTGTGTGTGTGTGTGTGTGTGTGTGTGTGTGAGAGTGTGTGAAAGAGTGAGAGTGAGTGTGTGTAACTGTGCTTGTGTGTGTGTGTGTGTGTATGTATGTGTGTGTGTGTCTGTTTGCGATAGGTTTAGAGACAGGGGCTGTGTGTGTGTGTGTGTGTGTGTGTGTGTACTCACTCTGTTGTTGTGTGCAGTTCTCTTCATCACTGCCATCTTTACAGTCATCTTCACCATCGCAGCGAAAGGCACTGGGAATGCACTGCTTGTTACGGCACTCCACTAAACCCTGGGATTTGCAGGCTACACACACACACACACATGAATGCTCTGCAGGGTTACACACACACACACACACACACACACACACACACACACACACAGAGTACAGTGAGGCATTGATGGCTCACAGCAGTTCAGCTCGTCACTCTTATCCAGGCAATCGTGGTCTCCATCACAGAGCCATTCTCGAGGAATACAGCGGCCTTCCCCACAGCGATAATCTTCAGCCGCGTCACACACTGCCACAGACAACACATCAAATATCAAACGCTAATGTGCTTTATTAGGAAGTGGAACTCTTAAAGGGTTAGTTCACCCAAAAATAAAACCCTGTCATGAATTCCTCCTGTGGTTGGCCAGCCGTCAGACCTCCGCTCATCTTCACACACAGATGAAGATATTAGTGTTGAAATCCGATGGCTCAGAAAGGCCTTCATTGACACCAATGTCATTTCCTCTCTCAAGACCCATAAAGGCACTAAAGACGTCGTTACAAAGCCCATCTCACTACAGCGGCTCTACAATCATTGATGAAGAGGCCAGAATAGAGTTAGTGCGCAAAAAACACTAAATAACGACTTATATAGTGATGGCCGATTTCAGAACAAAGCTTCAAACCGTTATGAGTCAGTGAATCGATTCATGATTCGGATCGCGTGTCAAACTGCTGAAATCATGTGACTTTGGTGAACCAAATCATGAATCAATTCCCTGACTCATAACGGTCCGAATCATGAATCGATTCACTGACTCATAACGGTTCGAATCATGAATCGATTCACTGACTCATAACGGTTCGAATCATGAATCGATTCACTGAGTCATAACGGTTTGAAGCTTTGTTCTGAAATCGGCCATCACTATATAAGTCGTTATTTAGTGTTTTTGCGCACTAACTCTATTCTGGCCTCTTCATCAATGATTGTAGAGCCGCTGTAGTGAGATGGGCTTTGTAACGACGTCTTTAGTGCCTTTATGGGTCTTGAGAGAGGAAATGACATTGGTGTCAATGAAGGCCTTTCTGAGCCATCGGATTTCAACACTAATATCTTCATCTGTGTGTGAAGATGAGCGGAGGACTCACGGCTGTCCAACAACAGAATTTACATTTTTGGGTGAACTAACCCTTAAAATCAAGCATTTCAAATGAACTTACCACAGTTTTGCTCATCGCTCAGATCTCCACAGTCGTCGTAGCCATCGCACAGAAGCCCAGAACTGACACAGCGACCAGTAGCACACAAATACTGGCCTTCCTTACAAGCTGGAAAGATGACAGAAGACCATAGTCAGATCTTATCACAGCACGCTTTAGTGCACATTTAGTCTTTAGTCTAAATAGCTCCTCTACTGGCTGTAGTCTTTAGTCTAAATAGCTCTTCTACTGGCTGTAGTCTTTAGTCTAAATACCTCCTCTACTGGCTGTAGTCTTTAGTCTAAATAGCTCCTCTACTGGCTGTAGTCTTTAGTCTAAATACCTCCTCTACTGGCTGTAGTCTTTAGTCTAAATAGCTCTTCTACTGGCTGTAGTCTTTAGTCTAAATAGCTCCTCTACTGACTGTAGTCTTTAGTCTAAATAGCTCCTCTACTGGCTGTAGTCTTTAGTCTAAATAGCTCCTCTACTGGCTGTAGTCTTTAGTCTAAATAGCTCCTCTACTGGCTGTAGTCTTTAGTCTAAATAGCTCCTCTACTGACTGTAGTCTTTAGTCTAAATAGCTCCTCTACTGGCTGTAGTCTTTAGTCTAAATAGCTCCTCTACTGGCTGTAGTCTTTAGTCTAAATAGCTCCTCTACTGGCTGTAGTCTTTAGTCTAAATACCTCCTCTACTGGCTGTAGTCTTTAGTCTAAATAGCTCCTCTACTGGCTGTAGTCTTTAGTCTAAATAGCTCCTCTACTGACTGTAGTCTTTAGTCTAAATAGCTCCTCTACTGGCTGTAGTCTTTAGTCTAAATAGCTCCTCTACTGGCTGTAGTCTTTAGTCTAAATAGCTCCTCTACTGGCTGTAGTCTTTAGTCTAAATACCTCCTCTACTGGCTGTAGTCTTTAGTCTAAATAGCTCTTCTACTGGCTGTAGTCTTTAGTCTAAATAGCTCCTCTACTGACTGTAGTCTTTAGTCTAAATAGCTCCTCTACTGACTGTAGTCTTTAGTCTAAATAGCTCCTCTACTGACTGTAGTCATTAGTCTAAATACCTCCTCTACTGGCTGTAGTCTTTAGTCTAAATAGCTCCTCTACTGACTGTAGTCTTTAGTCTAAATAGCTCCTCTACTGACTGTAGTCTTTAGTCTAAATAGCTCCTCTACTGACTGTAGTCATTAGTCTAAATAGCTCCTCTACTGGCTGTAGTCTTTAGTCTAAATAGCTCCTCTACTGGCTGTAGTCTTTAGTCTAAATAGCTCTTCTACTGGCTGTAGTCATTAGTCTAAATAGCTCCTCTACTGACTGTAGTCTTTAGTCTAAATAGCTCCTCTACTGGCTGTAGTCTTTAGTCTAAATAGCTCCTCTACTGGCTGTAGTCTTTAGTCTAAATAGCTCCTCTACTGGCTGTAGTCTTTAGTCTAAATAGCTCCTCTACTGACTGTAGTCTTTAGTCTAAATAGCTCCTCTACTGACTGTAGTCTTTAGTCTAAATAGCTCCTCTACTGACTGTAGTCATTAGTCTAAATACCTCCTCTACTGGCTGTAGTCTTTAGTCTAAATAGCTCCTCTACTGACTGTAGTCTTTAGTCTAAATAGCTCCTCTACTGACTGTAGTCTTTAGTCTAAATAGCTCCTCTACTGACTGTAGTCATTAGTCTAAATAGCTCCTCTACTGGCTGTAGTCTTTAGTCTAAATAGCTCCTCTACTGACTGTAGTCTTTAGTCTAAATAGCTCTTCTACTGGCTGTAGTCATTAGTCTAAATAGCTCCTCTACTGACTGTAGTCTTTAGTCTAAATAGCTCTTCTACTGGCTGTAGTCTTTAGTCTAAATAGCTCCTCTACTGACTGTAGTCTTTAGTCTAAATAGCTCCTCTACTGACTGTAGTCTTTAGTCTAAATAGCTCCTCTACTGACTGTAGTCTTTAGTCTAAATAGCTCCTCTACTGACTGTAGTCTTTAGTCTAAATAGCTCCTCTACTGACTGTAGTCTTTAGTCTAAATAGCTCCTCTACTGACTGTAGTCTTTAGTCTAAATAGCTCCTCTACTGGCTGTAGTCTTTAGTCTAAATAGCTCCTCTACTGGCTGTAGTCTTTAGTCTAAATAGCTCCTCTACTGACTGTAGTCTTTAGTCTAAATAGCTCCTCTACTGGCTGTAGTCTTTAGTCTAAATAGCTCCTCTACTGACTGTAGTCTTTAGTCTAAATAGCTCTTCTACTGACTGTAGTCTTTAGTCTAAATAGCTCCTCTACTGGCTGTAGTCTTTAGTCTAAATAGCTCCTCTACTGACTGTAGTCTTTAGTCTAAATAGCTCCTCTACTGGCTGTAGTCTTTAGTCTAAATAGCTCCTCTACTGACTGTAGTCTTTAGTCTAAATAGCTCTTCTACTGGCTGTAGTCTTTAGTCTAAATAGCTCCTCTACTGACTGTAGTCTTTAGCCTAAATAGCTCCTCTACTGACTGTAGTCTTTAGTCTAAATAGCTCTTCTACTGGCTGTAGTCTTTAGTCTAAATAGCTCCTCTACTGACTGTAGTCTTTAGTCTAAATAGCTCCTCTACTGACTGTAGTCTTTAGTCTAAATAGCTCCTCTACTGACTGTAGTCATTAGTCTAAATACCTCCTCTACTGGCTGTAGTCTTTAGTCTAAATAGCTCCTCTACTGACTGTAGTCTTTAGTCTAAATAGCTCCTCTACTGACTGTAGTCTTTAGTCTAAATAGCTCCTCTACTGACTGTAGTCATTAGTCTAAATAGCTCCTCTACTGGCTGTAGTCTTTAGTCTAAATAGCTCCTCTACTGGCTGTAGTCTTTAGTCTAAATAGCTCTTCTACTGGCTGTAGTCATTAGTCTAAATAGCTCCTCTACTGACTGTAGTCTTTAGTCTAAATAGCTCCTCTACTGACTGTAGTCTTTAGTCTAAATAGCTCTTCTACTGGCTGTAGTCATTAGTCTAAATAGCTCCTCTACTGACTGTAGTCTTTAGTCTAAATAGCTCTTCTACTGGCTGTAGTCTTTAGTCTAAATAGCTCCTCTACTGACTGTAGTCTTTAGTCTAAATAGCTCCTCTACTGACTGTAGTCTTTAGTCTAAATAGCTCCTCTACTGACTGTAGTCTTTAGTCTAAATAGCTCCTCTACTGACTGTAGTCTTTAGTCTAAATAGCTCCTCTACTGACTGTAGTCTTTAGTCTAAATAGCTCCTCTACTGACTGTAGTCTTTAGTCTAAATAGCTCCTCTACTGGCTGTAGTCTTTAGTCTAAATAGCTCCTCTACTGACTGTAGTCTTTAGTCTAAATAGCTCCTCTACTGGCTGTAGTCTTTAGTCTAAATAGCTCCTCTACTGACTGTAGTCTTTAGTCTAAATAGCTCTTCTACTGGCTGTAGTCTTTAGTCTAAATAGCTCCTCTACTGACTGTAGTCTTTAGTCTAAATAGCTCCTCTACTGGCTGTAGTCTTTAGTCTAAATAGCTCCTCTACTGACTGTAGTCTTTAGTCTAAATAGCTCCTCTACTGACTGTAGTCTTTAGTCTAAATAGCTCCTCTACTGACTGTAGTCTTTAGTCTAAATAGCTCCTCTACTGACTGTAGTCTTTAGTCTAAATAGCTCCTCTACTGACTGTAGTCTTTAGTCTAAATAGCTCCTCTACTGACTGTAGTCTTTAGTCTAAATAGCTCCTCTACTGACTGTAGTCTTTAGTCTAAATAGCTCCTCTACTGACTGTAGTCTTTAGTCTAAATAGCTCCTCTACTGGCTGTAGTCTTTAGTCTAAATAGCTCCTCTACTGACTGTAGTCTTTAGTCTAAATAGCTCCTCTACTGGCTGTAGTCTTTAGTCTAAATAGCTCCTCTACTGGCTGTAGTCTTTAGTCTAAATAGCTCTTCTACTGGCTGTAGTCTTTAGTCTAAATAGCTCCTCTACTGACTGTAGTCTTTAGTCTAAATAGCTCCTCTACTGGCTGTAGTCTTTAGTCTAAATAGCTCCTCTACTGACTGTAGTCTTTAGTCTAAATAGCTCCTCTACTGACTGTAGTCTTTAGTCTGAATAGCTCCTCTACTGGCTGTAGTCTTTAGTCTAAATAGCTCTTCTACTGGCTGTAGTCTTTAGTCTAAATAGCTCCTCTACTGACTGTAGTCTTTAGTCTAAATAGCTCCTCTACTGACTGTAGTCTTTAGTCTAAATAGCTCCTCTACTGACTGTAGTCTTTAGTCTAAATAGCTCTTCTACTGGCTGTAGTCTTTAGTCTAAATAGCTCCTCTACTGACTGTAGTCTTTAGTCTAAATAGCTCTTCTACTGGCTGTAGTCTTTAGTCTAAATACCTCCTCTACTGGCTGTAGTCTTTAGTCTAAATAGCTCCTCTACTGGCTGTAGTCTTTAGTCTAAATAGCTCCTCTACTGACTGTAGTCTTTAGTCTAAATAGCTCCTCTACTGGCTGTAGTCTTTAGTCTAAATAGCTCCTCTACTGACTGTAGTCTTTAGTCTAAATAGCTCCTCTACTGGCTGTAGTCTTTAGTCTAAATAGCTCCTCTACTGACTGTAGTCTTTAGTCTAAATAGCTCCTCTACTGGCTGTAGTCTTTAGTCTAAATAGCTCCTCTACTGACTGTAGTCTTTAGTCTAAATAGCTCCTCTACTGGCTGTAGTCTTTAGTCTAAATAGCTCCTCTACTGACTGTAGTCTTTAGTCTAAATAGCTCCTCTACTGGCTGTAGTCTTTAGTCTAAATAGCTCCTCTACTGACTGTAGTCTTTAGTCTAAATAGCTCCTCTACTGACTGTAGTCTTTAGTCTAAATAGCTCTTCTACTGGCTGTAGTCTTTAGTCTAAATACCTCCTCTACTGGCTGTAGTCTTTAGTCTAAATAGCTCCTCTACTGGCTGTAGTCTTTAGTCTAAATAGCTCCTCTACTGACTGTAGTCTTTAGTCTAAATAGCTCCTCTACTGGCTGTAGTCTTTAGTCTAAATAGCTCCTCTACTGACTGTAGTCTTTAGTCTAAATAGCTCCTCTACTGGCTGTAGTCTTTAGTCTAAATAGCTCCTCTACTGACTGTAGTCTTTAGTTTAAATAGCTCCTCTACTGGCTGTAGTCTTTAGTCTAAATAGCTCCTCTACTGGCTGTAGTCTTTAGTCTAAATAGCTCCTCTACTGACTGTAGTCTTTAGTCTAAATAGCTCCTCTACTGACTGTAGTCTTTAGTCTAAATAGCTCCTCTACTGGCTGTAGTCTTTAGTCTAAATAGCTCCTCTACTGACTGTAGTCTTTAGTCTAAATAGCTCCTCTACTGGCTGTAGTCTTTAGTCTAAATAGCTCCTCTACTGACTGTAGTCTTTAGTCTAAATAGCTCCTCTACTGACTGTAGTCTTTAGTCTAAATAGCTCCTCTACTGACTGTAGTCTTTAGTCTAAATAGCTCCTCTACTGACTGTAGTCTTTAGTCTAAATAGCTCCTCTACTGACTGTAGTCTTTAGTCTAAATAGCTCCTCTACTGGCTGTAGTCTTTAGTCTACATAGCTCCTCCACTGGCTGTAGTCTTTAGCCTAAATAGCTCCTCTACTGGCTGTAGTCTTTAGTCTAAATAGCTCCTCTACTGGCTGTAGTCTGTAGTCTAAATAGCTCCTCTACTGACTGTAGTCTTTAGTCTAAATAGCTCCTCTACTGACTGTAGTCTTTAGTCTAAATAGCTCCTCTACTGGCTGTAGTCTTTAGTCTAAATAGCTCCTCTACTGACTGTAGTCTTTAGTCTAAATAGCTCCTCTACTGACTGTAGTCTTTAGTCTAAATAGCTCCTCTACTGACTGTAGTCTTTAGTCTAAATAGCTCTTCTACTGACTGTAGTCTTTAGTCTAAATAGCTCCTCTACTGACTGTAGTCTTTAGTCTAAATAGCTCCTCTACTGACTGTCGTCTTTAGTCTAAATAGCTCCTCTACTGACTGTAGTCTTTAGTCTAAATAGCTCCTCTACTGACTGTAGTCTTTAGTCTAAATAGCTCCTCTACTGACTGTAGTCTTTAGTCTAAATAGCTCCTCTACTGGCTGTAGTCTTTAGTCTAAATAGCTCCTCTACTGACTGTAGTCTTTAGTCTAAATAGCTCCTCTACTGACTGTAGTCTTTAGTCTAAATAGCTCCTCTACTGACTGTAGTCTTTAGTCTAAATAGCTCCTCTACTGACTGTAGTCTTTAGTCTAAATAGCTCCTCTACTGGCTGTAGTCTTTAGTCTAAATAGCTCCTCTACTGACTGTAGTCTTTAGTCTAAATAGCTCCTCTACTGACTGTAGTCTTTAGTCTAAATAGCTCCTCTACTGACTGTAGTCTTTAGTCTAAATAGCTCCTCTACTGACTGTAGTCTTTAGTCTAAATAGCTCCTCTACTGACTGTAGTCTTTAGTCTAAATAGCTCCTCTACTGGCTGTAGTCTTTAGTCTAAATAGCTCCTATAACTGACTGTAGTCTTTAGTCTAAATAGCTATGATATCAAAATAATGATATTTACATCATCAGAGGATTTTTTCCAGAAATTAAATGCATAACTCTCTTGTCTCAGGGGGATATGAGGGGGGATTTAGCTCCTTTAAGGAGCTAAATATGAGAAAGGAAGAATCCCACACTTACTGCAATCGGCCTCGTCGCTCCAGTCGTCGCAGTCGTTGAATCCGTTGCACACTAGTTTGAGAGGGACGCATATTCCGGTCGCACACAGGAAGTGATCGCTTCCTCCGCATGTGGCTTAAGACAAAGAGCACAAAAAGACAAACCATCAGAATTCATGCTACATGCGGTCCCGGCATCTGAAGAAAAAGCCCAGTTTTCTGGCTCACAGAGTTTGCCTCGGGCCTGGCGCGGCGTGTAACAGAGCGGTGTGTTTTCGGCGGCCATCCCCGTGTTGTTGATGAACTGAGAACAGCGTAGAAACTCTGGCCAGGAGGCGTTAAACATCTGCAGAACCGGCTCACAGCCTTCACGAGCTGCTTCACAGAACGACTGACACGGCAGCACCAGAGTCCTGTACACACACACACACACACACACACACACACACACACACACACACAGCTGCTCAAGGTTCAAACACTTACAGCCAGTGTTGGGGGTAACCCATTACAAGTAACTTGAGTTACATAATCAGATTACTTTTTCAGGTAACTAGTAAAGTAATGCATTACAAGTAACTTGAGTTACGTAATCACAATACTTTTTCAAGTAACTACAACCCCAAATCAGAAAAAGTTGGGACAGTATGGAATGTGCAAATAAAATAAAAAAGAAGTGATTTCTAAAATGACTTTGACTTGTATTTCATTGCAGACAATATGAACACAAAATATTTCATGTTTTGTCTGGTCAACTTCATGTCATTTGTAAATGTGCATCCTTTCCTGTCATTCAGACCTGCAACACATTTCAAAAAAAGTTGGGACAGTAAAGCATTTACCACTTTGTAATGTTGCCATTCCTTTTCACAACACTTAAAAGATGTTTAGGGACTGAAGACACCAAGTGATGAAGTGTTTCAGGTGAAATTTTGTCCCATTCTTCCTGCAAACAAGTCTTAAGGTGGGCAACAGTACGGGGTCTTCGTTGTCGCATTTTGCGCTTCAAAATGCGCCTCACATTCTCTATTGGAGACAGATCGGGACTGCAGGCAGGCCAGTCAAGTACCCGTACCCTCTTCCTCCGCAGCCAGGACTTTGTAATGTGTGCAGAATGTGGTTTTGCATTGTCTTGTTGAAATATGCATGGACGTCCCTGGAAAAGATATCTTCTTGAAGGCAGCATATTATGCTCCAAAATCTCTATGTACTGTTCAGCATTAATGGTGCCTTCACAGAAGTGCAAGTTACCTTTGCCAAGGGCACTGACACAACCCCATACCATGACAGACCCTGGCTTTTGGACTTGTTGCTGGTAACAGTCTGGATGATCCTTTTCTTCTTTGGTCCGGAGCACACGGCGTCCATTCCTCCCAAAAAATACCTCAAATACTGATTCATCTGACCACAGTACACATTTCCACTGTGTGATGGTCCATCCCAGATGCCTCCGAGCCCAGAGAAGTCGACGGCGCTTCTGGACACTGTTAACATAAGGCTTCCTTTTGGCACAGTACAGTTTTAACTGGCATTTGTGGATGTAACTACGTATTGTGGTACTTGACAAAGGTTTGCCAAAGTAGTCCTGAGCCCATGTGGTGATATCGCTTCTAGATGAATGACGATTCTTGATGCAGTGCCGCCTGAGGGATCGGAGATCATGGTTGTTCAGCTTAGGCTTGCGGCCTTGTCCTTTACGCACTGAAATTCCACGCATTTAGAAATCACTTCTTTCTTTTTTTATTTGCGTTTTCCAAACTGTCCCAACTTTTTCTGATTTGGGGTTGTAGTAAAGATTACTAGATACTTGAAAAAGTAATCTTCTGATTACGTATCTCAAGTTACTTGTAATGCGTTACTATACTAGTTTAATTAGGTCTTATTTAACTCTATAAACAATAATACTGATCTGCCAACATTGTCTCTCTCTGATAAATTAAAATAAGCTGATAACATCACTGTTTACTCCAGAACGACTGTACAGCCAAATCTAATTCTGTCGCAGTATTGTCCTGTTTAACACTGAAGCTGCTCTGACACAATCAGCGTTGGAGAAGAGCGATATCAATAAAGATGATTGATTGATTAGTTTGTGTTTTAAGGGTTAACGGAAATGTACGGAAAATAACTGGATAATGTAGTGGCAAAAAATAATTACCAGTACATTTTTAGGTTTTTTTTACAGTGTAGTTAACTGTGTGTTTTTTAACATAGTTACGATCACTTGTTTCTGCGTTGTCTTTTCCTGTGTTTTGATGAGGAGATTCAGTGCTCATTCAGAAGATGCTTAATAGCGCCCCCTAGCGGAAAACACGGAAACCCGGAAGCATTTTCTTACAAATAACCGAAATTCAGAGTTTGGCGGAGGAAAAGTTAACTTCAAATTTGGAGCCCAGCTTGGGCTCGATTCCTCAGATTGCTCTAGTGATTTGCAATATAAACACACCTGCGGTCCGGCTGGCTGATGCATTGTGGGAGTGCGATGGAGCAGCCGAACAGCATGATGTGTGTGTGTGTGTGTGTGTGTACCTGTGGTCCGGCTGGCTGATGCATTGTGGGAGTGCGATGGAGCAGTCGAACAGCATGATGTGTGTGTGTGTGTGTGTGTGTGTGTGTGTACCTGCGGTCCGGCTGGCTGATGCATTGTGGGAGTGCGATGGAGCAGCCGAACAGCATGATGTGTGTGTAGCAGGACAGCCGGCTCAGATAGCTGAAGAACTTCAGGAACATCTGCAGCTCGGCGCTCTTGACGACCGTCGCCCCCGGCAACACGCCGCTCTGATTGTATGGCAGCATGTGACACTGCCTCTCTGTGATGTCAGAGCAGGAACCTGTCACAAACAATACTGGAAGCTGATTGGCTGAGGAGAGAGGGCGTTCAGTGGTCAGTTTAAAGCAGGTGTGTGTGTGTGTGGGGGGGGGGGGGGTAGTCTGCAAGTGTGAGTGTGTGTGTGCATGTGCATGTTTGTGTGTGTGCATGTTTGCGTATTTGTCTGTGAGTGTGTGTGCTAGTCTGTGAGTGTGTGTGTGTGTGTGTGTGTGTGTGTGTGTAATATCAGGATGATGCCATGGGTATGACACAGGTATTACAGGAGAGGGTGAAATATGAGGACATTACCCATGACCCCACTTTACAAAAGGCTTATAAATCACACAGGAGGAGTTTTTATGAGAAAGTAAAAATGCAGAATGTTTCCTGTGATGGGTAGGTTTAGGGGCAGTGTGTGTGTGTGTGTGTGTGTGTGTGTGTGTGTGTGTGTGTGATGGGTAGGTTTAGGTGCAGTGTAAGTGGATAGAAAATACGGTTTGTACAGTATAACAACGCTTATGGAATGTCCCCATATGTCACAAAAACAAACGTGTGTGTCAGAGAATGTACTCTCTAAGAGTCACTGATTGTAATTATGATTCTGGTGCTCAAGTCAAAGTCAGAAAGACGAGAGAAACAGCACTCACACAAACACACACACACACACACACACACACACACACACACACACACACAGAGACCTCAGGAAAGATGATTAATCATTAGACTGTTTGGAGGAGACAGACACAAATAAAAGCTCCTGTAGAGGTTATCACACACACACACAGATGACTTTTGGGACAGAACCTTCACTGAGGACACGTCTCTCTCACACACACACACACACACACACAGAGACAGAGACAGAGACAGAGACAGAGACAGAGACACAGAGATAGAGAGAGAGAGAGAGAGAGAGAGAGAGAGAGAGAGAGAGAGAGAGAGAGAGAAAGAGAGAGAGAGAGATCTGTGTTAAATTAGATTAGCAGCCGGTCTGTAGAGGACAAAAGACGCGAGACATAAAGGGCTGAAGAGAGAAACAAACGGATAAAACATGAACTGGAGCACGTGGCATTTAAAGGGACAGTTCATCCTAAACTGACCAAATATAAGACTTACTTTCTCCAGATGAACACAACTCAATCAGTGTGTTCTGAAGCCAAAAGTGGTGTGTCTGTGTGTGTGCAGGGGGGGGGGGGGGGGGGGGGGGGGGGCTGGGGGTACCCATGAGGAAAACATCTTGTAAATCATACTTAGTGATGTTTATTTGAAAATATAAATGTTTCCTGTGATGGGTAGGTTTAGAGGCAAGAGCAGGGGCAGTGTGTGTGTGTGTGTGTGTGTGTGTGTGTGTGTGTGTGTGTGTGTGTGTGTGTGTGTGTGTGTGTGTCCGTCCGCTGGAGTTGTGTTCATCTGAAGATAGTCTTCTATTTGGTCAGTTTAGGGTGAACTGTCCCCTTATGCCTTTATGAGGATCTGACCTCTGATATTAATAGGAACACTCCAGATAAACTCCAGCTGCACTGACAGGGATAATCAGACGGTTTCCTTCTGTCATCTCCACACAAACACACACACACACACACACACACACACACACACACACACACACACACACACACACACACACACACACACACACACACACACACACACACACACACACACAGCCGCTAAACCTACCCAACACAGGAAACATTCTGCATTTTTACTTTCTCATAAAAACTCCTCCTGTGTGATTTATAAGCCTTTTGTAAAGTGGGGCCATGGGTAATGTCCTCATATTTCACCCTCTCCTGTAATACCTGTGTCATACCCATGGCATTATACACACTTGTGTCCTCATATGTCACAAAAACATGCCCACACACACAAAACCCCTCCGAGCACATTCATAAACCACACGGCAGGAAATATTAATTTAACTCTTCATCTGCCGCTCCACGACCTTACCAGCTTCTGCGCTCGTGCTTGTCACCGTGGAAACGGGTGTCCACCAATCCAGCGAGGCCACAGTGGTGGGATTGACTGATGAAGAAGAGGAGGATGAAGAAGAGGAGGATGAAGAGCTCCCGGCCCGAGGCATCCAGTGCGGAGGAGTGTGTGTGGGGACGAGCCTCTGCATCCCCGTTCCGTTACCGGCTGACATCAGGCCGGGGTCCGTGCCGTTAACAGCCGTTGCTATGGAGATGGAAGTTCTGGCATCCAGAAGTCCATTCCCAAATAAACCTGGACAAACACACACCAAAAAACAACAACAGAAACAGTTGATAAAAGAATAGAAAACAAACTAAGACTAATGTCTGCTGCAACATGCTTCAATATAAAACCAGCAACAGCTTAAAGAGTGAGGATGTGTGTGTGTGTGTGTGTGTGTGTGTGTGTGTGTGTGTGTGTGTGTGTGTGTGTGTGTGTGTGTGTGTGTAGTTAGTAAGGGTCAAGGCCAGAGAACCATAATGAATGCCTGTGCCAGATTCATCTGACCAATCAGAGCAGAGTACAAACCCGATTCCAAATAAGTTGGGACACTGTACAAATTGTGAATAAAAAAAGGGAGGCAAATGTTGAGTCATTTTGAAATGTCATGCCAAATATCGGCTCATTTTGGATTTTATGAGAGCTACACATTGCAAAATTTTTGGGACGGGCAGCAATAAGAGTCTGGAAAAGTTAAATGTACTCATAAGGAACAGCTGGAGGACCAATGTGCCACTTATTAGGTCAATTGGCAACCTGATTGGGTATAAAGAGCCTCTTAGAGTGGCAGTGTCTCTCAGAAGACGAGATGGGCAGAGGATCACCAATTCCCCAATGCTGCGGCGGACAATAGCGGAGCAATATCAGAAAGGAGTTTCCCAGAGAGTTATCTTCATCTACAGAGCATAATATCATCCAAAGATTCAGAGAATCTGGACCAATCTGTGTGTAAGGGTCAAGGGTCAAAACCAAACCGGTGATCTTCAGCCCTTAGACGGCACTGCAGCACACACAGGAATGCTACTGTAATGGACATCACAACATGGGCTCAGGAATACTTCCAGAAAACATTGGTGAACACAATCCACCGCGCCATTGGCCGTCGCCGGCTAAAACTCTACAGGTCAAAGAAGAAGCCACATCTAAACATGATCCAGAAGCGCAGGCGTTTGCTCTGGGCCAAGGCTCATTTAAAATGGACTGTGGCAAAGTAGAAAACTGTTCTGGGGTCAGACGAATCAAAATTTAGAGTTCTTTTTGGAAAACTGGGTCGCCATCCGGACTAAAGAGGACAAGGACAACCCAAGCTGTTCTCAGCGCTCAGTCCAGAAGCTGATCTCTGATGGTCTGGGGTTCATGAGTGTGTGTGGCATGGGCAGCTTACACATCTGGAAAGGCCATCAATGCTGAAAGGTCTATCCAAGTTCTAGAGCAACATCTGCTCCATCCAGACGGCGTCTCCTTCAGGGAAGACCTTGCCTTCTCCAACATGACAATGCCAGACCACACACTGCATCAATTACAACATCATGGAGAAGAAGCAGAAGAAGGATCCGGCACTGAAATGGCCAGCCTGCAGTCCAGATCTTTCACCATTAGAAAACATTTGGCGCATCATAAAGAGGAAGATGCGATAAAGAAGACCTGAGACAGTTGAGCAACTAGAAGCCTGTATTAGACAAGAATGGGACAACATTCCTATTCCTAAACTTGAGCAGCTCGTCTCCTCAGTCCCCAGACGTTTGCAGACTGATATAAAAAGAAGAGGGGATGACACACAGCGGGAAACATGGCCACGGCAGATCTAACTTCTTTTAGATGTGTTGATGCCAAGAAACATTTTATCAGTTTAAACATTTGATATTTCATCTATGCTGTATTCTGAATTAAATATTGACATTTGAAACTTCCACATCATTGTTTTTTTATTCACAATTTGTACAGTGGCCCAACTTTTTTGGAATCGGGTTTTTAATTTTATATACAAATATTATATTCTTAATGCGTTTTTACTTTCTCATAAAAACTCCTCCTGTGTGATTTATAAGCCTTTTGTAAAGTGGGGCCATGGGTAATGTCCTCATATTTCACCCTCTCCTGTAATACCTGTGTCATACCCATGGCATTATACACATTTGGGTCCTCATATGTCACAAAAACATGCCCACACACACACACACACACACACACACACACACACACTTTTTTTCTTCTGAAAAGCAGCCCTGTCTGACCCCTATAGAATACTCTGTTCTTTGTTGGCTAATCTTTACTGCACATTTATTTTGGTCTTACATGTTTTTAATTAAGTCATATATTTTCCATTATTATATATTTTTAATAATGATTTTATAAAACAATCCTTTATGCCAAATAAAGTCAAAAGCCTTCTTGAAATCTACAAAGCATGCCAGAGGATTGTAACTACACCCACTAGATGGCTGCGAGATTATTCAAAGCTTTAACATTTAGATTTACGTTTACACATTAAAACAACAATTATTATGACATAACTTCATTTATATAACACTTTTTACAACACAGATTGCCTCAAAGCAGCTTTACAGTGATAACATGAAATGAAAATGTCCTAATTTATGTTTTAATAGGTCAATAAAAAATCAAGTTTTGCATTTTTTGTAATAAAGTATAACTGTCACAATATTACAGCCAAACTTGAACATGCTGTTGTGTTCAGTGTGTGTGTGTGTGTGTGTGTTAGAGCCCCTACTGGAACACATTTACTAACGCAGACACCGCACCAACACTGCTTCACATTTCTGCCAAAAGCCTCACCAAAATAAGCAAATCCTAATCTTTCGCAGCGCAGGCCGTATTGTTTTCCTGCCCAGCGTGACGGACCCAAAGACTTCACAGGACGCCGACGCAAGCATGAAAATCTTTCTGGATCATCAAGGCATCAGTGAGAGTCCGTCATCATTTACTCTGAACTTCACCACTGAGTTCAGCGAAAGAAACACCAGAAACTCTGAGTTTCATAATACGGTCCAAACATCATCTTTAGTGCTCCACAGACGGAAGGATGGCATCCGGTTTGAGCGGCATGAGGGCGAGTGAATGATCCATCGCTTTGGATGGATGGATAGATAGACAGATATAGAGAGTCTGTGTGTGTGTGTGTGTGTGTGTGTGTGTGTGTGTGTGTGACATATGAGGACCCAAATGTGTATAATGCCATGGGTATGACACAGGTATTACAGGAGAGGGTGAAATATGAGGACATTACCCATGGCCCCACTTTACAAAAGGCTTATAAATCACACAGGAGGAGTTTTTATGAGAAAGTAAAAATGCAGAATGTTTCCTGTGATGGGTAGGTTTAGGGGCAGTGTGTGTGTGTGTGTGTGTGTGTGTGTGTGTGTGAGAGAGAGAGAGAGAGCAGACGCCATGACGGTGCAAAAAGAGACTCAGTGACACAGCAGGACGTCCGAACAGGACGAGTGTCTCTGATTCACAGCTCTGATCACGTCCCAGCAAAGACACTAAACAGCAGAGAAACTGAGACAGAGAGTGTGTGTGTGTGTGTGTGTGTGTGTGTGAGAGAGAGAAACTGAGACAGAGAGAGGACGAAGGCGGAGAGGTTGTCATTTGTGTGTGTCCGTCCAGACTGACCTCTTGACCTTCGGCGGAGGAGACGACAAATGCTTTGCGCTTTTATGAGGAGCAAACCGAGACACGCATACACACACCGATCAGGCATAACATTATGACCACACAGGTGCAGTGAATAACACTGATGATCTCTTCCTCACGGCTCCTGTTAGTGGGTGGGATATATTAGGCAGCAAGTAAACATTTAGTCCTCAGAGTTGATGTGTGTGAAGCAGGAGAAATGGGCAAGCGTAAGGATTTGAGCGAGTTTGGCCAGATTGTGACGGCTAGACGACTGGGTCAGAGCATCTCCAAAACTGCAGCTCTTGTGGGCTGTTCCCGGTCTGCAGTGGTCAGTATCTATCAAAAGTGCTCCAAGGAAGGACCAGTGGAGAACCGGCCACAGGGTCATGGGCGGCCAAGGCTCATTGATGACCGTGGGGAGCGAAGGCTGGCCCGTGGGGTCCGATCAAACAGACGAGCTACTGGAGCTCAAACTGCTCCACAAGTTAATGCTGGTTCTGATAGAAAGCTGTCAGAATACACAGAGCAGCTCAGTTTGAGGCGTATGGACCAGTCAGGGTGACCTCTGACCCCTGACCCCGCCGA
>NC_090177.1:1549982-1564982 GCF_024679245.1 Pseudorasbora parva | reverse complement strand
AACAGCTGTTAATTATTACATATTGCTAATATTAATACCTTATTGCATGGCCATATTGTAGCATAGCCTACATGCATTAATCATACCCAATAATGTAGGCAGGTTTATAAGTAAGGGATAATGTCCACCCAGCCGGTTGTTATCTCAGAATAAACCCCTCCAGAGTGATCAGGACCCCGAGGCGAAGCGGAGCGTCACTCTGAAGGGGTTTATTCTGCGATAACAACCGGCTGGGTGGACATTATCCCGCTTATTACACGGCTACTAGTCTCAAATAAATCACACACTAAATATTGTCTTGAGATTAAATATTTTATTAGCTCTTACGCAAAGCTTCCGCGAAGAAGAACAGTTCCAGACTGCTTTAAGCCTTTATCTATCGCTGCTAAATGTTGAGAATGAATGCTGAAAGGGTTAGTTAACCCAAAAATGAACCCAAGCCTCTGATTTACTCACCCTCAGGTCATTATAGGTGTTTATGACATTCTTCTGTCAGACAAATACAATCAGAGTTATATTAAAAAAGTCCAGGCTAACGTTAATCCCAGCAGTAGTTGGAGCTGTGTTTGAAGTCCATTAAATGCAGCTGTCCGTCAAATAACGTGCTCCACACGACTCCGATGGGTTAATAGAGCCTTCTGATTCCAATCGATGCGTTTGTGTCAGAAAAATATCCATATTTACAACGTTATAAAGGAAACCCGCCTTGAAGTCTTCCATTGTAACCCACGGCTGTGTAAGCCACAAGATGGCGCCAGCGTTAAGCACAGAAGTAGAACCGGTCAGGATAACTCACAGTACCCGGATGAGCGGTGTGTGTTATCTGGAAATAACACACCGCTGGGATGCGCGATTGACCAATCAGAATCAAGTATTTCACAGAGCCGTGTAATAATCACCGAGATCCCAAATGTTAGGGGGGTTTAGGGGCATGGTCCCCCAAGAAAAGTTGATTTCTATGATCTACATAATGTGCATTTTAAGATGTTCTGAAAGCCAAAAAAGTTAGATTGAAAACCATGTCTCTGGGCAGTAGATTATTTGTCTTTCTGATCTCCACATCTCTCTCTTTCTCTGTTTAAATCTGCCCTGTCTCTTCCCCTCATCACGCTGAGCTTTGACTGATATAGGCTAGTTTTTCCATTTTTGTCAGTGAAGAAAGTAAAAATATGGTTTATATATTAACATACTGATATTTATATGTTTTATGAATAATTTTCTTAGATATGTTAATTTACTGTTTATTAAAGTTTAAGTTTATTAAATTAATTCACTATATAAACACATTCATTACAAATATGCCCAATACAGATTTTTTTAAATTTACTGAAGGTTACAAATGGAATTATATTAATTTACAATATAAACACATTCATTATCAATATGCCTAAACTGATGAAAATGGCTTTGTTAATATTTCTTGTTCGTTAATTAGGTCTAGGCTACATTATGAATCTCACATTTTCAACTCAAAATGACGAAATTAGACAAATGATTATTAATTCTAACTTAAAGCAGCAGCAGTCAAACATAAATGTTTTTCTCAACTGCTTACATTTCTCTCTTCAGGACTACACAGAGGAGCTGGCCAATGACCTGAGAAGAGCTGAGGCCACCGTTTCCAAGGTTACTGTTGGTAATACACTAAGACGTCATGGTTTGAAATCATGCATGGCACGGAAGGTTCCCCTTAAACCAGCACATGTCCAGGCCCTTAAGTCTTAAGTTTGCCAATGACCATTTGGATGATCCAGAGGAGTCATGGGAGAAAGTCATGTGGTCAGATGAGACCAAAGTAGAACTTTTTGATCATAATTCCACTAAACGTGTTTGGAGGAAGAAGAATGATGAGTACCATCCGAAGAACACCGTCCCTACTGTGAAGCATGGGGGTGGCAGCATCATGCTGTGGGGTGTTTTTCTGCACATGGGACAGGGCGACTGCACTGTTTTAAGGAGAGGATGACCGGGGCCAGGTATTGCGAGATTTTGGGGAACAACCTCAGTTAGAGCATTGAAGATGGGTCGAGGCTGGGTCTTCCAACATGACAATGACCCGAAGCACAAACAGGATAACCAAGGAGTGGCTCTGTCAGAAGCATATTAAGGTTCTGGCGTGGCCTAGCCAGTCTCCAGACCTAAACCCAATAGAGAATCTTTTGTTTCTCAGTGACAGGCCAGAAACCTGACGGATCTAGAGATGATCTGTGTGGAGGAGTGGGCCAGAATCCCTCCTGCAGTGTGTGTGCAAATCTGGGGATAAACTACAGGAAACGTTTGACCTCTGTAATTGCAAACAAAGGCTACTGTACAAATATAAACAATGATTTTCCCAGGTGTTCAAATACTTATTTGCAGCTGTATCATACAAATAAATAGTTACAAAATCATGCATTGTGATTTCTGGATTTTTTTCAGATTATGTCTCTCACAGTGGACATGCACCTACGATGATCATTTCAGACCCTCCATGATTTCTAAGTAGGAGAACTTGCAAAATAGAGGTGTTCAAATACTTATTTTCCTCACTGTGAATCTAGTTATAGTTTTCATACATTTCAACTCTTGTAAAATAATAAATAAATGTAAATTCAAGTTAATCTTCCTCACTATAGCCTTTGGCTTGGCTTGCTCAGTTAGGGACACTAACATTATGATCTAATTTATTCAACTAAATATCCAAATAAAATGTATGAATGAGGTCTTATTTAATTCTATAAACTATAATAGTGATCTGCCAGCATTGTCTCTCTATGATAAATTAAAATAAGCTGATAACATCACTGTTTACTCCAGAACGACTGTACAGCCAAATCTAATTCTGCTGCAGTATTGTCCTGTTTAACACTGAAGCTGCTCTGACACAATCGGCACTGGAGAAGAGAGATAGAAATAAAGATGACTTGACTATACCACGATTCATTTGGAAAGGAGTAGTCGGTTTTTCTCACACTTGCTAACTAGTTTGCATAACTGATTTATTCAAACATACATTAAATATTGAAGAACCGGCTCTGTATAAATATAATTAATATGTAATATAGCACATATATGAATCAGAACGCTGCTCTTTAGGCCACTGAAATGCTTTTCTGAGGTTAGTTGGATGTTTTCGTTTTATTGATGGATTATATGATGAAAAAGCTGCAGTGAGAACCAGGGCCGAGAGTATTGAGTCCAGCTGAATAAGCTTTAGTCCCAGAAAACAGGCTGAGCTCAAGCCCCTCAAATCCTCAAATAAAGATTCAAACGGTTATGAATCAGCGTATTGATTCATGATTCAGATCGCCAAGGTCTCGTGATCCGAATCAATTCGCTGACTCATAACCGTTTGAATCTTTATCTGAGGATTGAACACAAACGCGGAAGAGAAGCCAATGCTGAATAAAGTCGTAGTTTTTGTTATTTTTGGACCCAAATGTATTTTGGATGCTTCAAGAGACTCTAATTAACCCACTGATGTCTCATATGGACTACTGTGATGATGTTTTTATTCCCTTTCTGGACATGGACAGTATAGTGTGCATACACTTGCATACGCTCCGGACTAAATATAAAATATCTTAAACTGTGTGTGAAGATGAGCGGAGGTCTTACGGGTGTGGAGCGACATTAGGGCGAGGAGTTAATGACAGACATTTCATTTCTGGGGTGAATTAACCCTTTAAAGATGTGTGGAAAAGTGCGGAAAGCAAAAAATTAAATAATTTTGTCAGTGTCCATTGCATATCGCACCATTTTACTGGTTATGAACGTCTTAAGGCCCTTTCACACTTGACGTGATTTTGACGGGCAAATAATTTGCACGATGGTTTATTTTTTTGATCAGCTGTTTGTGGAATCGGATCGGAATCGGAAAGATGGAATCGCGAAGAACGGGACCTTTAAACGCGAAAGGCGAAGCTTGAATTTACGGGCATGTCCCTCTTTGGCTACTGTACTTTCAAGATGGAGGAGCAACATGGCGACCGGCATCCGAACCCCTCACCCGTCTGTGTTTACAATGGCATATTATAAACTCACGAGAATACTTTATTACTTGAAAGAAGAATATATACATTAATGAGCACATATATTTTTGAAGGAACTGTGTTTTTAGCTAAGAATAAACTAAAAAAGTTACACAGTGTAGCTTTAAATAAAATGTAAAGCCCCGTTCACACCGCCAGCGACACGCAGCTTCATTTCAATGGAGCGCTGGCGACTTCCGGTGACACGAGCGACAGTGACCGTTGGCGACAGAATGTGGGTGTTGTCAAGCGACCTGAGACATGACAAAAATTTAGAAATTTCAACTTTATGCAAACGAGAAGTGAGTTTCACGAGCGACAACCAATAGGAGTGAAGTTAGTGGAGAGTGCACGTGATCCGTCTGTGTCCGGAGGAGTTGTTGATATTAGCTTTTAGCAAGTCCTCTGTTCTTTACGATATGTCTCTGTGTAGCCTATATACAGACACATTTAAAAAAATGATGCATGGAAAAACCTGTCTGGGATTGTGGGGATATAAAGTGAGTTTTGACTAAAAGGCATGCAGTATGGTCTACCTATTCCAGTACAGTGTTTACTAGGGGTGTAACGATTCATCTACTACATCGATGCATCGATTTATATTCCTATCATCCAACTACATCGATCTGTGCTCGGCAAGTTGGCCTTCTGGACGACATATATCGATCTAATATTGTTTTAAAAGGTAATCGATCGATTGTATCGATAATAGGAAATAACGCATTTGATTTAAGCACGTCAGACTTATGGATATTTTTTCTTAGCACTTTTAATGATAAAGGCGTTAAACATTACTCAGTCTCCTTCATATGTGACGTCAGCCACGCGCCAGCAGCGAGCGCAAAGAAAACGAAACAAAACCTATGGCGGATGACAGGAGAAGCCAACAAGCAAGAAATTATCCGGCCACAATTGCGGTCCAGTGTGAGAAAACACTTTGGCTTTAGTAAAGATGGAGATGTTCTAAAGGAGTCTCTCGCTGTTTGTAGTAGCAGCAGGTTCCGCCTCTGCTCATTCAACCTGAAGAGATGTTGGTTTCACTTTATTTTTTATATTAATATTGTAATATTTTTATGTTGAAAAACAAGCAGAAGTAGCAGTAGTAGTATGTTGGTGTCACTTAAGCCCCTTTCACACTGCACGTCGGACCCGCAATATTCCCGGAGCATTGCTGGGTCGCCTTCTGTGTGAAAGCACCCACGTCCCGGAATTGATTACCGAACTGAACCCGGGTCGGGGACCTAGTGACATTGCGGTATTCGACCCGGGACGAGCGCTGTGTGAACAAAAGCCGAAACTAATGCTGCAACGTGTGCGTAGTTATCGTGCGACTCCTAGAGCTTGTTTTTTCAATAACACAACCCTGCAGGGCCAGAAGAGCTCGTCGGTGTTTTAAACGCAGAGAGTGTTCGGATACAAAAGAAACTCAAAATAAACAAGCAGAAATGAGCGCAAACTGGACACAAGTCGAGACCACGGAGCTCCGTACTATCCGCGCTGAAGCGGAGATCGCTCGCCGTTATACGTCACATAAGGATGTCACGTGTCAACTCGACCCGGGACCGTTACGGGCTGTGTGTGAAAGCGCACATATTACGGTATTTCGCTGGCAGTGTGAATGGACCAAATCTAGCGGCCCGGGAACAAATGTAGGATCGCATTATCCGTGTGTTTGCCGGAATCGCAGTGTGAAAGGGGCTATACTGTACTTTTTGAAAATGAGAGCAGAAAAGGTTAACTTCCTGTTAATTCAGCCTAAACTGTTGGTTGCACTTTATTCAAATAAATGTGAACACATTTGCCATTAATTCTTTACTTGTTTTATATCCATAATTAATTTATATCTGGTTCCCTTAAAAGAAACTTCACCTGCACGTATTTATTTCAGTCACACTGATTAAAATTTTTGGCGAAAAAGTTACTGAATCGTATTGTTTTAAATGAACCAATATCGTCCTTGAATCGCATCGACAACCTCAAATCGTGATACGAATCGAATCGTTGTTAAAACGTATCGCTACACCCCTAGTGTGTATGTATTCTAATAACTTTCTCTGTTCTGCAAAACACTAGTAATAAAAACGGTACTATTTAATGACGTTTATATGCAACCCGTAGTGGGAACGCCCACAAGCGACATGAATCTCTGGCGCCGGCGACATGCAGTGACAAACTCGCTGGCGGTGGGAACGGGGCTTAAAGCTCGTCTTCACCGAATGATGAAGCGTCCGTGTTGTCTCAGCTGACGCAGCCAATGTTTTGTAATGTTGGAGCTCTGAAACGTCGCAAATTCGTGTCGCGGCTGATGTGGATGGTTTTGACGTGAAATATTCGCGTATTCGTTTCGCATTTTCGTCACGCGTGCGGTGTGAAAGGGCCTTTAGGCTGTTTGTTTGGTCAGGGTATAGTGTAAATTCAAATATCGGATACGGGTCGCTTTAAAAGATGATGTAAGCGGGTCGTCAAAAAAAAAAATAGGGCTGTACTAGAATAATCGAATATTCGAATATTCGTTCGGTGAGGTGGCATTCGATTTTCAGTTTTGAGATTCGAATATTCGTTTTTTTTTTTTTCAACACGTGACTTCCGTCGCGGACTCATTCTCACTCATGCTTGAAATAATAATAATACATTTAAAAAAAACACCGCAACATGCTTTCAATAAAAGCATCGCACATTTTAAAGATTTAAATTAACAAAAAGTCAGAATAAGACAAAATAAATCCCTTAAATAGAATAAAACTAATTGTAATATATTTTACATTTTGTGTCATTTTAAAAACAATTCATTTATTCTTATTCAACTGTTTATAAGCATGCTACCGTGTTCTTTATTTATTACAGTTCATTGAAATCACTGTGTGTTACTAATTTAATTTCTGTTTTGGGATTCATTTGTTTTAAAGAAAGGTTCGTTTAACTTTATCAAAACTAAAGATTCTTCACAAAGGACCACGCGCGCCTCCACCAGAGGAGACTTGATAATACCCCACAGGTATACCACCTTTGGACAGACAGTCCTGTCTGTCCGAGGTGGGAACATGTGGAATAGTCTTCCTCTAACATTGAGAGAATGCCCTACATACAGTTTGTTCAAAGTCCAATTAAAAAAATGGTTATGGGCAAACCAAAGTTGCACACATTAGTGAGTATGTTGCGTTGTATTTTAACTTTTGTATTTCGTCATGTGCATATGGATGTATTTCTGATGACTAAATAACTTTTGATTCTTATGTAAATATAGTTTATAGGACATTTGATAACGGTTGTTTTTGTGAGCTATGTGACCTTAGCTCGTGGGACTACGGATGGAAATTAGCCCTCGGCTACAATCCGGCATGTTTACATGCATGTACTCCATGTTGTGTTCATTAACATGCACTGTCCCAATCAAATAAAATAAAAAAACAAATAATACCTTATTAAAGTTCTTGCTCTCAACAGACTTTGTGTTTTGTATCACTTGTGCACTCTCCGTTTTCGGAGCATAAACCTGCCCGTGTAATGCGTACCGGAAACTGTTCTATTTAAAAGATTATTAAATGTTTATTAATATTTAAAGAATGTGTGCCACCTGATCATATTGCACCAAACGCAACACTGCACTCCACTGGGTCTGCCGCAACACATTTACGATGCCGAAGAGTGAAACGTGAAGTCGTGAAAGATGATACAAATGCAAACCGACACTATTATTATATATTTAGCCCCACCCACCGAAGCTTCGAATATTCGATATTGATTGCCACCTAAGCTTCGAAGCTCAAAAAATGGCATTCGAAACAGCCCTAAAAAAAAAACGGATAAAGTCACCAAATCGGAATTGTGCATCAAGACCTGCAGTGTAAACGCGGCGTTTAAAGGAGTCGGCCGACACAGATTTAAAGTCTCAGGAAGTCTTTATTTTGGGAAATGTCACGGACACTTGTCCATGGCGCTTACATGAACTTCACAGTTGTAATTAAAGTGAGGCACACGCTATTAGAAAATCAGTTTTCACTGTCAAACATCGAAATAAAGACTAAATCAAAAGTAGACACGAACACAGCTAGTGTCGTTAAGAGCTACACAAGTGTCCTTAACGGGTAATAAACAGAGAGACTCCAGAAATCAGCGTGACATTCAGGAGCGTTCGCAAGCCACGAGCGTTAGTGGCCACTCTCTCCGTCCGTCACCTCATTGGTCAGTTGCAGCAGATAGAATGCTGCTACAGCCAATAGGATGCCACAGATGGGCATCAGGAGGCGGAGCTTATATCTATGCCACACCCCTTCCTCAGTTTCCACCTCTGTGACTTTTCTGTTCTTCTTCCTTCGTCCTTTTTGTCGTTTCTCAAACGCCTCCAGTTCAGCCTGAAACACACACACACACACACACACACGATAATACGATACTCGCCGACCCGCCCAAATATGAGCTAAATATCATAAGCAGCTCTTCAGATCATATTTCATATTCATCCGCTTCTCGTCTCACCTGCTGTTTTCTTATTTCTCCTTCCAGCGCGGCTCTCTCCTCTGCTGCACAAGCCTGAAACACACACACCCACACACACACACACACACACACAGTTTACTAATGAATTGTTTTCCACTGAGCTGATGGTGTGTGTGAATGTGAGAAATGGAATGTGTCCATTAACCCTCAACTGTGTTGGAAAAGTGCGTGTGTGTGTGTGTGTGTGTGTGTCGTTTTAAAGTTTCACACACTCTCTGTTTGAGCCAAAAGAACCAATGACCCAGCAGTGCATTTTATGGCCCTTTTCCATGACAACAGTTCCTGTGTCGCTCGACACATTCACACAGCAATAACAGCTCTGTGTGTGTGTGTGTGAGTGTGTGTGGGCATGTTTTTGTGACATATGAGGACACAAATGTGTATAATGCCATGGGTATGACACAGGTATTACAGGAGAGGGTGAAATATGAGGACATTACCCATGGCCCCACTTTACAAAAGGCTTATAAATCACCCAGGAGGAGTTTTTATGAGAAAGTAAAGGGGCAGTGTGTGTGTGTGTGTGTGTGTGTGTGTGTGTGTGTGTGTGTGTGTGTGTGTGTGTGAGTGTGTGTGTGAGTGTGTGAGTGTGTGTGTGAGTGTGTGAGTGTGTGTGTGAGTGTGTGTGTGAGTGTGTGTGTGAGTGTGTGTGTGAGTGTGTGTGTGAGTGTGTGTGTGAGTGTGTGTGTGTGATGGGTAGGTTTAGGGGTAGTGTAAGGTGATAGAAAATACAGTTTGTACAGTATAAAAACCATTACGGCTGTGGAATGTCCCCATATGTCACAAAAACAAACGCGTGTGCGTCTGTGTGTGGGGTTACCTCTGCATGTTTCTTCTGTAGCTCTCGACACGTTTCGTCACACGAGACCAGCTCATTTTCCAGCCTCACTCGAGAACAGGGGAAATCCTAAAACAAACAAAAAAAACTATTTATGTGTGTGTACGTGTGTATTAAACACAGGTAACCCAGGGTTATTAACACCTGTGAGATTAAGGGTGCGTTCACACTTGTCATGTTTGGTTGGATTAAAACGACCCCTGGTGCGATTGCTCGGTTAGTGCAGTTCATTTGAACATATGTGAACGCTGTCATCTGAACCCTGGAGCGCACCAAACCAGCGGACCGAGAGCGCTAAAGAGACGGGTCTCGGTCCGCTTCCAGACGAACTCTGGTGCGGTTCGATTGATATATGAACGCCACACGGACCGAAGACATGTAGACGAACCAAAAACAGGACGTGATGTCACAAGATGCGACGCATAGTCAGCTGATTTGACGACGCGGAAAGATCGGTGTATCCAGAATGAGTAACATTAACGTTAGAGGGCAAACGTAGAGCAACGAGGAAGAGCCTCATCAATATTTGGTCCGACATGTTTCGAAAATGCTAAAAAAAAAACCACAAAAAGCAGACCTGGCTCTTCTCATCAGAGCACCTGTTGGCCATCAGTCGGTCCAGACGACAGGACGGCCGTCTCTCTTCTGCACAACGGAGGAAATCCTGCTGCTGTTTTGAATGTTTTGAACATTTGATGAGCTCTTCATGAGTTCCCAGCGGGTAATAATAATGCCATATGTTCACGCATTAAATGATGGCGTTTAATCAGCACACAGCGTTGTTTTGAATGTTCGGTAAGCGAGATATACCTCATATAAGCCGACCAATCAGGTTGCGAGCGTCTCCCTGTGCCGTCGGTAACTTTAGGGCCGCTGTTATAAATGCCAGTGTGAACGCTGAGCGGACCAGGGGCCTGTACTATGAAGCTGGTTTAGCTGGCTAGCCTGATTTGTTTAAGCTTAGTTTGTGCCAATCCTGGGTTTTAGGTACCATTAAAGTGGTTTGGCTTTTAGCTGTGTTCATCGCCATAGTAACTTATGCTCCACGGCTAACCTGCTCCAGGGCAGGTTATGTTCTGGATTAGAGATCTCAAACTGAAATTGGGCCAATCAGCTGTGAGTAAAGTGACACACCTCTGATGCAGTAAAGCCACTCCCCCTGTTTCTGCTCCAAATTAAAGGTCATTACATAGCAAATGGTTTTTAAAGACTACAGCGTCTTGCTTTTAACAATGCTTATTTATAATAATATTAATTTTGAATGATTTAGTTATAATTTATGTAATTATTATACCTTAAATCAATTACACATTTATCATTTTAGTTAATCAATCATTAATAGGCACTTTGTTAAAATTAATACATAAGTCATATAAATAACATCACCTGCATAAAGTCATATGGACAAAGTTTTAAAATCAATAAATAAAAATAGCCTATAAAAAAAAGATGCTCACTGAGCTTAAATGTTTAATTTTCTCTATATCAACTAAACTAACTTCATAACTTTTACTTGCATTGACGTATACAATTTTTTCTTAAAGTTGTCCTCTTTCATAAACAGCTTTTCTTCTTGCTGTGTATTTTTTTTTATTTTTTATTCTTAATATTTTTCAATCATGCAATATTCTGCAGAAGAGAGAAATTAATCTCACTGATTGTCTCGCGAGAAGTGAATCTCAGTTCCACAGCGTGTGATTGGCTGTTCACTGCTGATGTCACAGCTAAACTCCTGAAGTCAGGATCAAAGCCTGAGTTGACAAAGAAAGCTGATGATCAGCATCATGGGACCAACAAAGCCTTAATACAATGGTTTGGTTTTGTCAACTCGAAACTAATCCTTTAACCCTGAGTTTGTTAAACTACCATCATGGTACAGGCCCCAGGACTATATGTTTTGTTTTTGTTTTTTGGTCCGGACCAAACGAACCGAACTACAAGTGTGAACACAGCAGGCCGGTGCTAAAGGGCGGAGCTACACTCACTGCAGTGCGCTGATTGGCTGAAATAGAATCGTCACCTGCATGTGCTTCTCCTAAATCTTGGCTCAAAGCTTGTCTTCATGTGCCAAACATCCACATGCCGAGCCGTGTGTGTGTGTGTGTGTGTGTGTGTGTGTGTGTGTGTGTGTGTCTGCCGTCGATCGCTACCCCACGCCCATCGTAAGCGTACAGTAGGCTGTGGAAACCCAAGCCGGATCAGGACCCGATTCAGCCTCAGCTCTGGTATATTATCTCTGTGTGTGTGTGTGTGTGTGTGTGTGTGTGTACCTTTTTAATCCTCTTGCAGGGACACTTGATCTTGACTCTCTGACTGCAGCTCTGATCGCATTCACCGGCGTGACACAGCAGCTTACAGCGATGCCCACAGCACAACTACACACAAACACACACGAGCGTGAGGATCCTTAACACACACACAAATCCTAACTACACGCACACACAAGCAAGAGCCTCCTAACTACACACACACACTCACTCTCACACACTCAGTCTCTCACTCACTCACTCACACACACTCACACACAGTCAGTCTCTCACTCACACACACACTCACTCACACACACACGAGCAAAAGCCTCCTAACTACACACACACACACACTCTCTCACACACACACTGTCACTCACACACACACTCTCACTCACAGTCAGTCTCTCACTCACAGTCAGTCTCTCACTCACACACACTCTCAGTCAGTCTCTCACTCACACACAGTCAGTCTCTCACTCACACACACACTCACTCACACACACACACACACGAGCAAAAGCCTCCTAACTACACACACACACACTCTCTCACACACACACTGTCACTCACACACACACTCTCACTCACAGTCAGTCTCTCACTCACAGTCAGTCTCTCACTCACACACACACTCAGTCAGTCTCTCACTCACACACACACACACACACACTCTCACCTGTTTGGGACACTGGTTCTGACAGGAGGTCAGCAGATGTTTGCCCTGTTCATCAGCAGACGTGAACTTCCTACAAAACATCCACACACTCATTACTGCACATATCATCAAGAACGTGTGTAATGTCTCGTGTCGGAGGCGTGCCACACACACACACTCACACACACTCGATGTACAGGTTGGACATCTTGCAGTGACAGCGCTGGCGGACCATCATCGTACACGGCGGGCAGTTGCCATGGTGACAGGGCAGGGCACATGGGTGGGGGCAGCCTGAGGGGCGGGGCTTAGAGCATCCCTCCTCACACTGGACACACTCCGGACCGGCCTACACACACACACACACACACACACACACACACACACACACACACACTAAAGCCAAATCATCCTAATAATAGTGGCAGCAGGGGCAGAGGGTCATGTGACCTACCTTAGTTTTCTCTGAATGTGGCACAGCGGTCACATGATGGCACTCCAAACTGCAGGTATGGTTAGAACAAACTAAAGCTCGTCCGCAGGGCCGGCCACAGGAGAACGGGCCACGAGCGTGACACGGAACCGCACTCACCTTCAACACACACACACACACACACTATTACTCCTGCAGCTGTTAACGAATCGTAAACATATGATCAAAGTCTTAATTTGTGTATGAAGTCAAATGTGTATAATGCCATGGGTATGACACAGGTATTACAGGAGAGGGTGAAATATGAGGACATTACCCATGGCCCCACTTTACAAAAGGCTTATAAATCACACAGGAGGAGTTTTTATGAGAAAGTAAAAATGCAGAATGTGTGTGTGTGTGTGTGTGTGTGTGTGTGTGTGTGTGTGTGTGTGTGTGTTGGGTAGGTTTAGGGGCTGTGTGTGTGTGTGTGTGTGTGTGATGGGTAGGTTTAGGGGCAGTGTGTGTGTGTGTGTGTGTGATGGGTAGGTTTAGGGGCGCTGTGTGTGTGTGTGTGTGATGGGTAGGTTTAGGGGCAGTGTGTGTGTGTGTGTGTGTGTGTGTGATGGGTAGGTTTAGGGGCAGTGTGTGTGTGTGTGTGTGTGTGTGTGTGTGTGTGTGTGTGTGTGATGGGTAGGTTTAGGGGCAGTGTGTGTGTGTGTGTGTGTGTGTGTGTGTGTGTGTGTGTGATGGGTAGGTTTAGGGGCAGTGTGTGTGTGTGATGGGTAGGTTTAGGGGCAGTGTGTGTGTGTGTGTGTGTGATGGGTAGGTTTAGGGGCAGTGTGTGTGTGTGTGTGTGTGATGGGTAGGTTTAGGGGCAGTTTGTGTGTGTGTGTGTGTGTGTGATGGGTAGGTTTAGGGACAGTGTGTGTGTGTGTGTGTGTGTGTGTGTGTGATGGGTAGGTTTAGGGGCAGTGTGTGTGTGTGTGTGTGTGTGTGATGGGTAGGTTTAGGGGCAGTGTGTGTGTGTGTGTGTGTGTGTGTGATGGGTAGGTTTAGGGGCAGTGTGTGTGATGGGTAGGTTTAGGGGCAGTGTGTGTGTGTGTGTGTGTGTGTGTGTGTGTGTGTGTGTGTGTGTGTGATGGGTAGGTTTAGGGGCAGTGTAAGGGGATAGTAAATATGGTTTGTACAGTATAAAAACCATTACACCTATGGAGAGTCCCCATGTGTCACAAAAACAAACACGTGTCTGTATGTGTGTGTGTGAGATCGGGTTTGTCTGGGGTCTGGTCTCCAGAACACCTCTAACACACTGAAGTGTGTGTGTCTATATAACACATTTATCAGTGTCTCTTTATCACTACAATGTGTCAATAATGTTAAGCAGTCCTTTATCTGAAGGATGAGACCTCAGCTTGAGTGTGTGTGTGTGTGTGAGTGTGTGTTTGTGTGTGCGCGCATGTACCTCATGTTCTCCCAGACAGGCTCTGTAAAGAAACACAACACACAAGGTTTTCAGTCACGCTCCTGATCCAGCGGCAACACACAATGACATCATCTATTGTAGTTGGACTCACTTTAAACACACACTCACACACATATAATTACTTTAAATCACCATTTAAAAGAAAGTTTAAATTACACGCAAACACATACACATACTTTTGGCTAAGATGGACGAGAGTGTGTGTGCCATATGTGCTCAAAACCCTACAACAAACACTGCCAAACACATGCTTTCCCAGCAAACCTACGAACACACAGTGCCGCCTGCAGTGCGTGTGTGTGTGTGTTTGTGTGTTCCTTACGTCGGTATAGCCACCAGGCAGGGCGGACACGGTAGAGCCGTGCGCACAAAAGCAGGAGTCGAGGGTTGCTCCCATGGACCCGCCAGCAGAGCCTAAAACACACACACACACACACACACACACACAGAGAGAGAGAGGACGACACCAGATTCAGATGCGAGATTTGACCATTCAAGACTGAAACTGACAAAAACTCTCTCCAGCAGTGTTTTTGGTGTATTATTATGAACAAACCCGATTCCAAAAGAGTTGGGACTCTGTATAAATTGTGAATAAAAACAGAATGCAATGATGTGGAAGTTTCACATTTCAATATTTCATTCAAAATACAGCATAGATGACATATCAAATGTTTAAACTGATAAAATGTTTCATTTTAAGGAGAAATACGTTTAATGGCATCAACACATCTCTGAAAAGTTGTGCCGTGGCCGTGTTTCCCGCTGTGTGTCATCCCCTCTTCTTTTTATATCAGTCTGCAAACGTCTGGGGACTGAGGAGACGAGCTGCTCAAGTTTAGGAATAGGA
>NC_090177.1:1527482-1544982 GCF_024679245.1 Pseudorasbora parva | reverse complement strand
GCGGAATTTCCTTGTATGGGCCTTACGGACAATTCTACCGGAAGCGCGTGAGAGAGAGAGAGGGAGAGAGCGAAAGCAACAGGCTACCCCCATCAAAGCGCTGGCTTGTAGGATGCTAAACAGGTGATATAACCAGTAGCTACTGACTTACCCACTGATAGGCCGGCGGTCGATCTGTATTAGCACTTTCCTCACGCGACGGGCGAATCACTTTCCTCACTGAGCGACTCACTTTCCTCACGCGGCAGGCGAATCACTTTCCTCACTGAGCGAATCACTTTCCTCACAGAGCGACTCACTTTCCTCACGCGGCGGGCGAATCACTTTCCTCACAGAGCGAATCACTTTCCTCACAGAGCGAATCACTTTCCTCACGCGGCGGGCGAATCACTTTCCTCACTGAGCGAATCACTTTCCTCACAGAGCGAATCACTTTCCTCACGCGGCGGGCGAATCACTTTCCTCACTGAGCGAATCACTTTCCTCACAGAGCGAATCACTTTCCTCACGCGGCGGGCGAATCACTTTCCTCACTGAGCGAATCACTTTCCTCACAGAGCGAATCACTTTCCTCACAGAGCGAATCACTTTCCTCACGCGACGGGCGAATCACTTTCCTCACAGAGCGACTCACTTTCCTCACGCGGTGGGCGAATCACTTTCCTCACAGAGCGAATCACTTTCCTCACGCGGCGGGCGAATCACTTTCCTCACTGAGCGAATCACTTTCCTCACAGAGCGACTCACTTTCCTCACTGCAGCGCGCTGCTGCACACGTCATTATTTAGCTCCGCTCACATGACACGCCCCCACCCGCTCGGCTTTTTTCGGAAAGACTCGGAACAGCGCATCTTTCTTATATAATTATAAAAAAAATAAAGACTTTTCGGAGATATGCAGGATGCAATGCTACTCTATAGGTACTCAAGATTGACATGACACTGACTGAAACTGAGTGTTTCACCCCCCCTTTAATAAGATTAGGGGAAAATGCTCTTTATAAAAGGTAAAAATATCACAAACATGCAGATTTAAAATATGTAAAAGCTAATTGAGCACTGGGGAGAATATTGCTTAAGAATATTTACAACACACACACACAAACAAATCTTTTTTCCGGACAAGCACATTTTTTACTCGGACAACTAAATGACCGATTTATTTATTCGAAGGTTATTCACAGAGATCTGTGTGTTCATGCAGAGGCGGCGCAACTTTTGATTTGTAATGACATAATGTGGGACGTTTACTGACGGCTCAGGTCACGACTTTGAGGAATCAGGCTTTACACAGAAACGCTTGATGGCTATTCCAGCCCACACACACACACACACACACACACACACTTGCAGCCTGACATTTGGATAACACACCCGCCAGCTGAGATAACAGGCGTTTGCCAGATAACATTGTGCTTTCAGACACACATTTGCATTTGGCACATAGCAGGTGAATGAGAGCGAGGCGTCAGTGAACCATTCATCAGTGTGAGATAACCTCTTTACTTTATTACCATTCCCACAATCCCACACTTCTGCGCCGAGAAAAGGTCAGTTTATTCACGGAGATGAACTGGACTCTAATCGCGCTGATAACAAGAGCCAATCAAACGATCGGTTAAGGTTTCCACTAGCCTGGATGCCAGGCGCCCACAACATTTAAAGGTGCCCTTACTGCCCTAGAATGAAAAATTGAATTAACCTTGCCATAGTTAAATAATAAGAGGAGTTCAGTACATGGACATCAAATACAGTGAGTCTCAAACACCATTGCCTCCTCCTTCATGATGTAAATCTTGTTTGTGAAAAACATCCCGGAAAAACAGGCGAATCTCAACATAACACCAACTGTGATGTAATCGCTGGGATCGTTAATATGTACGCCCCCAAAATTTGCATATCCCAGCTGCGCAGCCCAATCATCAGGCAAACAAGCGACACGCGAGGATAGCAAAAACGGCAGATCATGGACACAAAGGTTATGTTCCAGGCTGTGCAGGGGACGTGAGGACTTTTCATACCCGTCCCACAGATAAACAATGTCAACAGTCATGTTTGATGTTTATTTACAATCGGATACCGCAACAATTTAATTTACGGTTGCTTATTTGCCCATTTCACCACGGAGAGTTTTTCTAACCTGGGGCAATATCAAGCACACTGCAAAAAATGCTCTTCTTACTCAATATTTTTGTCTTGTTTCTAGTCTAAATATCTAAAAATTCATGTTCTGGACTCAGGGCGGCAGAGAGGAAATGGCGGAAATCTAAAAACTATACTGACCTTACCTTGTATCAGTCTCTTCTCTCTTCTTTCTCTACAAAGGTCTCCACTGCTAAAACAACATACTACCAAAAAAAATAAAAAATAAAAAACCTTGTGTACTGTGCTAATTAATTGAGATTTCTTACAGCTCTTACAGGTTTTTGGCCTTGTTTGTTTCGTTGCTTCTATTACTCTCCCCTTTTTTGTAAGTCGCTTTGGATAAAAGCGTCTGCTAAATGATTCAATGTAAATGTAAAAATTGTTAAAACAAGAAGTATTTACTAGACAAGCAAAAGTAATTGTCTTGTTTTGGGGAAAAATAACTCAAAATGAAGAGAGTTTTTGCTTAAAATAAGATAAATAATCTGCCAATGGGGTGAGAAAAATAATCTTGTTTTCTGTTTGAATTAAGATTATTTTCCTCACCCCATTGGCAGATTATTTATCTTATTTTAAGAAAAAACTCTCTTCATTTTGAGTTATTTTCCCCCAAAACAAGACAAAAATACTGAGGAAGAAGAGCGTTTCCTACGAAGGATTCGCTCAGTGTCTAAAACTGAAGAAAGGGCCGATTTCAGCCGTATTTCTGCAAGCAGTAGTAGTGATTTAATCCACTTCTTGATTGTCAAACCCATTTCGGATTAAATTGAACGTTTCTTAGCAAGACAAAAATAACGATAATATGTTGGGGTGTTCCCCCTGTGCTTGTTTTGGAAACTCAAAATAACTCACATAATAGTTTGTCAAATGACAAAGGTTAATATTATTTCCTGCCAGTGTTGTCATAAAATACAACAGTAGATACGCATGTCGATCCCTTTTGACAGATTGAAACCAAAATTAACCTATTTAACACATAACTCAGAAACTAACTAACGTTACGTTTACTACTACTGTTTAGTTGCTTATAGATCACTCACTCGATCCTCTAAAGTCACCTTCTTCACCATCTAAGTTGAAACGATAGTCATTTGACAAGGCTTCTAGTCAATTTGTTAAATAAATACATTTTTGAGAACTGAAGTATGATTATTCTGCAGCGGATGAGTACTAACCATGACACTGACTATTTTGAGTGGCTTCTACATTACTTTGTTTGGCTAAATATATCGACTTTTAAATCAGTACTCTACTGTCAAACTGTAACGTTACTGTAAACAACATATTTACGCGCTACCCAGTTCAGTTTGTGATTCAAAGTTAAAGGGGGGGTGAAATGCTGTTTCATGCATACTGATCTTTTTACACTGTTAAAGACTTGGAATCCCATACTAAACATAGACAAAGTTTCAAAAGTTAAGGTGGACGTTTGATGGGAGTATTTCTTTGTCAAAAATACTACTTCCGGTTAGTCATAAGTTTCGGCAAGTTTTTTGAGATCATGCGTCCCCTTTGACGTTAATGGGGGCGGAATTTCCTTGTATGGGCCTTACGGACAATTCTACCGGAAGCGCGTGAGAGAGAGCGAGGGAGAGAGCGAAAGCAACAGGCTACGCCCATCAAAGCGCTGGCTTGTAGGCTGCTGGACAGGTGATGTGCACATAATGTCACCAAAAAAAGTGCGTTTTTGGTTGCCAGACCAAGACAGTCCTGCACAGATTCCCCAAAAACCCCGCGGTAAGGCAACAGTGGATGGAATTTGCTTTTCCGGATCAGCAACTGAGTTGCGCGAATGTTTATATCTGTTCGCTGCATTTCGGTGCCGACTGTTTCATAAACAAGGCCCAGCTCGACGCCGGCTTTTCCCAATCGCCTAATGCTGAAGGATGGAGCAGTCCCAACGTTAGAAGGGTGAGTGAGACTGCTTCAAATGTCTGTGTTTTTTTTAGTCCGCTTACTGTCTACACAAACCACGCGTAAACACACAAACACACGTGCACAACTGCACTTCCCACATGTACACCTTCAAAGACAAAAATACGACGATATAATTCAAGTATAAATATGTAAATAACACAAGCCGCTAAGCATATTATATAGTTAGTGTATAACTTGTAGCACATAGAGACGTCCTGCTCTAGTCGTTTTTGCTGCTGCTCCTGTTCAACTGCAGCCTCTGGGTCTGATTCCGGATCATAGATGTATGGCTGTATCTGATTAAAAGCCATATTTTTATTTTGAATAAAGTTTTTTCCCCGCTGTTAGGGATGACACAGCTTTACGACGCACTCGACTCAACATAGCAGCGACGCGCACACGTCATTATTTAGCTCCGCTCACACGACACGCCCCCACCCGCTCGGCTTTTTTCGGAAAGACTCGGAACAGCGCATCTTTCTTATATAATTATTAAAAAAATAAAGACTTTTCGGGGGTATGCAGGATGCAATGCTACTCTATAGGTACTCAAGATTGACATGACACTGACTGAAACTGAGTGTTTCACCCCCCCTTTAAGAAGCTATCATTGTAAAATCATTGCCATGACGGATGGTATAGATCAGGGGTTTTCAAATCATTCCTGGAGCCTCCCCAGCACTGCACATTTTGGATGTCTCCCTTATTAGTGTCTTATTTAACACAGCTGTATTAACTCATCAGCTGATTAGTTTAGTACTCCATGAGCTGAGCTGGGTGTGTCCAATAAGGGAGATATCCAAAATGTGCAATGCTGGGGAGGCTCCAGGAATGGTTTTGAAAACCCCTGGTATAGATGTGTTAGCTGTCATTGAGCAGCAGTGCAGTGAAACAGCCAATCAGAGCAGAGCTCAACATTAATATTCATGGCCCTTCCAAATATGGCAAAAACAGAGCATTACATCCTAGGGACAATTTATAGTTGTGGCAAGGGGGGCGTGGTTCAGCGAGGTCTGCAGCGGGAGAGAGAGCCGCGGGACGAGCGGTAAGTGAGTGGGTTGGAAGCAGATTAATAACACCTGTCTCTCGTTCCAGTAATGAGCGCGGAGAGGGTACAAAACATCGGTGGAACCGGAGATCGAGGAGAGAGAGAGATCGGACGGTTGTTGCGAAACCCAGAGACTGAGTTGCCGGAAGCCGGAAGTGCCGACCCGGAAGTGATCCTTGAGTTTATGAAAAGTCACACCATTGAGTGTGTTGCTGTGTTTAGAGTTGAAAATAAAGAAGCATCAACCTTCCAGCCGACCCCCGTGTCCTCTTCCTTCCTTCCATTATCGAACTTTGTTACACTGGTGTCGAAACCCGGGAAGGAAGTAGGACCGCGCCGCCGCCATGACAACACCAACGCCCTCCGCCTCGCCGTTTGCGGACATCATCACCTCTCTCGCGGCCCTCCATCAGGAACAACATCAGTCCATGCTGGACCTGCGGGCAGACCAGGAGCGCCGCTTCGAGGCCATTGTCCGCGGCCAGCAAGAGGACCGCGAGAGGTTCCGGAGCTGGATCGACCGGGAGGTTCGCACCGAAGCCGCCGGGCTCGCCAGCGCACCGGTCCACGTGCCCCTACACAAGATGGGGCCACAGGACGATCCCGAGGCCTTCATAGACCTCTTTCAGAAGGCCGCGGAGGGCTGCGGGTGGCCCCGGGCACAGTGGCCGGTGCGCCTCATACCTCTGCTGACCGGAGAAGCCCAGGCGGCCGCCCAACAACTGCCGGTGGCGAACCTCCTGGAATATGAAGACCTGAAGAGGGCCATCATCCAGCGGGTCGGCCGGACCCCAGAGCAGCACCGCCAGAGATTCCGCTCGCTGGAGTGGGGCGAGGCCGGCCGACCCTTCGCGATGGCCCACCAGCTCCGGGACGCGTGCCGCAAATGGCTATTGGCCGGTGGAAGCGACGTGGACCACATCGTCGATCTGGTGGTACTGGAGCAGTTTATCGCTCGGCTACCCAAGAAGACCGCCGAGTGGGTCCAGTGCCACCGGCCCACGTCGCTGACGACGGCCATCAACCTGGCGGAGGACCATCTGGTGGCGTGCCCGGGGGTCGGCGAGCCCCTACTAACCTCTCCCTCTCTCTCTCCCCCCTCTGTCTCTCCTTCTCGCCCTGTCCCTCTCCCTAGGTCCCGCCCTCCAGGGCCCCCTCGCATTCCCCCCAGAGGCCGGGGTGGAATGGGCCCAGGGCAGTACGGGAGTTCGAGGGCCCCGCCCAGGGGGGCGGGGCTGCTGGGGTCGGGCGGGGATAACGGTTCCGGTTCCACCCCCCCTCCGCGCAGGGGCGGCGGGCAGGCCTGGGCTGGCCTGCTGGCGGTGCGGCGACCCGGACCATTTTGTGGACCGATGTCCGATGATGGACATCGGGACAATGATCCGGGTCCCGGACTTCCAGCGGACCACCCCTGATCAAGCAGGAGAGTACCAAATTCCTGTGAGTATCAAGGGGGGTACATATCAGGCCTTGGTGGATTCAGGATGTAACCAAACCTCGATCCATCAAAGCCTGATGCAGCCTGGGGCATTGGATACAAGCCGCATGGTTAAGGTGCGGTGTGTGCACGGGGATGTGGTGGAATATCCGGTTGTCCCAGTCACGATACAGTTTAGGGGAGAAAATCATAGTGTTGAGGTGGCGGTTAGTCCCCACCTCCGGCATCCGCTAATTCTGGGGACGAATTGGCCCGCCTTTCCGGCATTATTGGGGTCGTTATGCGCGGATGCCGCTTGGGAGAACAAGGCTAGGAACGGGGCGGTGCGAGTGCAGGTTGGCGAGACTGATACGGGGCCCTTGGGAACCGCTTCAGAGGAACCGAGCGGGGTCGAGAGACTGATTCTCTCGGACCGCGATGACTTCCCTCTGGAGCAGTCTCAAGATGAGACACTAAAACATGCTTTCCAGCAGGTCCGCACTATCGACGGTCAGTCCCTCCAACCCGCATTGCCCGTCACGTATCCTTATTTTGCCATAATTAAGGATCGGTTGTATCGAGTGACCCAAGACGCTCAGACAAAAGTGGATACAACCCAGTTGTTAGTACCAAAGAGCCGCCGGGAAATGCTTTTCCAGGCGGCTCACTCTAACCCGATGGCGGGCCACCTGGGACAGGCGGCCACACTGAATCGTTTAATGACCCGATTTTTTTGGCCAGGCATTCATGACAATGTGCGCAGGTGGTGCGCGTCTTGTCCTGAATGTCAGTTGGTGAATCCACTGGCCGCCCCAAAAGCGCCATTGCGCCCCCTTCCATTAATGCAGGTCCCCTTCGAGAGAATTGCGATGGACCTCATCGGGCCATTAGAGCGATCCGCACGCGGACATCGTTTTGCGCTAGTTATCGTGGACTACGCAACACGATATCCGGAAGCAGTGGCTCTCCGCAACATCTCTGCGAAGAGTGTTGCGGACGCACTGTTTCGTTTGATCTCCCGGGTGGGGATTCCGAAAGAAATCCTCACTGATCAAGGCACGGCGTTTATGTCACGCACGTTAAGCGAATTGTACGGATTATTGGGCATTAAATCCATTCGAACAAGCGTCTATCACCCACAAACAGACGGCTTGGTCGAACGATTTAATCGCACTCTTAAATCCATGATCCGTAAATTCGTACAAGACGACGCCAAAAATTGGGATCGGTGGTTAGAACCCCTCTTATTTGCCGTGCGGGAGGTCCCCCAAGCCTCCACGGGGTTTTCCCCCTTCGAGCTTCTCTACGGACGGCAGCCCCGGGGGGTGCTGGACGTCCTACGAGAAACTTGGGAGGAGGGGCCTTCTTTGGCCAAGAACGAAATTCAATATGTGCTGGACTTGCGAACAAAACTCCACACTTTGGGGCGGCTATCTAGGGAGAATTTGTTGCAAGCCCAGGACCGCCAGAGCCGGTCGTATAACAGGGGTACGAAGCTACGCAAATTCACACCGGGAGAGAAAGTGCTCGTATTACTCCCTACATCGAGCTCTAAATTAATGTCAAAGTGGCAGGGGCCGTTTGAGGTCGCACGACAGGTTGGAGACCTCGATTATGAAGTGATACGGTCCGATAGGAACGGGGCACGTCAAATATACCACCTCAATCTCCTTAAGAAATGGAATGAGGTGGAATCAGTGTTGTTGGCAACGGTGATCGGGGGAGAGGATGATCTCGGGCCAGAGGCGAGCATCAAAGCACAATCGGTCGCGCTGGCCCCTGGGGGAGATCATCTCTCACCGTCCCAACTCACTGATCTATCAAAACTACAGGCGGAGTTCGCCGACGTGTTTTCGCCCCTACCGGGACGTACCAACTTAATTCAGCACCATATCGAGACCGAGCCGGGCGTGGTCTCACACGGAAGGCTCCCCGGCCTGAGTCGGGCGGTGGGGGTATGTGGCAAGGGGGGCGTGGTTCAGCGAGGTCTGCAGCGGGAGAGAGAGCCGCGGGACGAGCGGTAAGTGAGTGGGTTGGAAGCAGATTAATAACACCTGTCTCTCGTTCCAGTAATGAGCGCGGAGAGGGTACAAAACATCGGTGGAACCGGAGATCGAGGAGAGAGAGAGATCGGACGGTTGTTGCGAAACCCAGAGACTGAGTTGCCGGAAGCCGGAAGTGCCGACCCGGAAGTGATCCTTGAGTTTATGAAAAGTCACACCATTGAGTGTGTTGCTGTGTTTAGAGTTGAAAATAAAGAAGCATCAACCGTCCAGCCGACCCCCGTGTCCTCTTCCTTCCTTCCATTATCGAACTTTGTTACAATAGTGTTGTAAATGGGCCTGTGAAACTGTGTCTGGACAATGTTTGCCCTTAAATAAGCCACACACCCTCTATGTAGATATCAGAGAACAATTTAACAAAGTTATGGTTCTGCGGTTTCAGAATTTAATTTCTATTTTCACTGCTGAAATAGAACAAAAACAGTCAATATTGCATCTAAATGTAAGTGACTTAAATGTTAATTTGTTTATTGAGTTGTCATATGAAATCAGTTTCATTTTCAGTCGTGATGGTTTTAAGAAAAACACTCTGAGTGATGTTGTTTAATTGTATCATATGTTATTAATATAAAAACAACATTTTGAATGTTTAGCGCAGTTTCTCAGGCTACGTCAACACTAATCCGGATTAATTTAAAAACTGAGTTTTGGTCTAAAAACGCTCCGCATCCACAATATCATTTTCAATCGTTTCCCAAAAAATTGTTCATCTACACTGAAACGACTGAAAACGCTTACATCCCCGTACTGCACATGAGCAAATACAAGACGCTTCGACTTGCGTCATTTCCGCTACTCGTTTATTTACGCGTTTTTTAAATGGGCCGACAGTGAGGTGGAGTTGTTGCTGTGAGTAACACATGAATATAAAGTGTGAATTGGTCATATGACTGCATCACATGGCTAAAAATGCGTCATCGTATTAAAAAGCCTCCGCTTTCACAGTCCACGCTACGACGCGAAGACGGCGTTTTCAAATTTGACCGCTTTGGAGAGCGTTTTCAAAACGATACGTTTTCATTGACTTAAACGCTGTCTCGGTGTGGACGGAAGGCCAAAACGGAGAGAAAAATATACGTTTTCAAATGGACATGGCCTCAGTGTCTCGTGTTGTGATTTATCATCGAGAGGCTGCGCGAGCGTCAACAGCGCAAACTTGCTATCGTCAGTTTAATAGACATCTGATTTTGTCTATATCACGAATATAAGAGAAAAAGTCTTCATTTGTAGGTGTGTTTGTTTCTTCAGGAGAACACATGTTGATGCCCTGGGAGTCAGCAGATAAACATCACAGGCTCAGTCTTAGCTGAACTATCCCTTTAAGGAACAGGACGGCAGTGTCAGTGATGCTGTTTGATGTGTGTGTGAACGGTCTGTGTGTGTTGGTGCATGAGTGTGTTTTAGCTCACCTTGATGGCACACAGATGGGCATTTGTGGTTCCGGCAGCCCAGCATTCGACCGCAGCTCAGGTCACACGGCGGACAGTTCCCTGGACAGCACTGAAGACAAACACACACCGTCAGGGACACAGAGGTGTGTGTGTGTGTGTGTGTGTGTGTGTGTGTGTGTGTGTGTGTGTGTGTGTGTGTGTGTGTGTGTGTGTGTGTGTGTGTGAGACTGAAGCAGAGTGTGAGGGAGATGCGCTCTCAGTGTAGTGTGTGTGTGTGTGTGTGTTTGTGCTTGTTTTTGTGAAATATCAGGACACAAATGTGTATAATGCCATGGGTATGACACAGGTATTACAGGAGAGGGTGAAATATGAGGACATTACCCATGGCCCCACTTTACAAAAGGCTTATAAATCACACAGGAGGAGTTTTTATGAGAAAGTAAAAATGCAGAATGTTTCCTCTGATGGGTAGGTTTAGGGGCAGTGTGTGTGTGTGTGTGTGTGTGTGTGTGTGATGGGTAGGTTTAGGGGCAGTGTAAGGGAATAGAAAATATGATTTGTACAGTATAAAAACCATTATGCCTATGGAATGCCCCCACGTTTCACAAACACAATTTTTTTTTTGTGTGTGTGTGTGTGTGTGTGTGTGTGTGTGTTACACAAACCTTTCTCTTGCACTGGTGTCGGCTGCAGGTCCTTGTCTTGTTGCACTTGGACTCACAGAGATATTCTTTATGACAGGGCAAGAGTTTGCTGTAGCGGCCACAGCGACATGTCTTCTCTACCTCCTACACACACACACGCGCACGCGCACACACACACACACACACACACACACACACACACACACACAGGTTAATTACCCTCTAACCCAGGGGTGGGCAACAGTTTTAGTCTGAGGGCCAAAGTTACTTTGGTAAAGTAAACGGAGGGCCACACTTTGGACAAATGCAATTAAACAGTTTCATGATTAAATCGTACAGATTAATTAAATGCAGATATGTATACGGCTACTCTGACCTTTGCCAGCCTATTTCAGGGCCTGATATATATCTTTGCTAGGTCTGTCTGGCATAGGCTACTCTAAGGTTACAATAACTGGATTTCTTTTCAAGGATTAATTTACACTACCCTGCATATTGCTTAATTGTCATTCATACCAGCTATAGCTATTCAAGATCGAAAACTATTAACAAAACTGTAAATGTGTGTGTGCAGGTTACACTAACATACAGACTTCAGACAATCAGGCTTGGAATGATCAAATTTAATTGTGTATACCTTCATCACTGAATGAAAAACATATTCAGCTTATTTCACTTATTAAGCTATTCCTTTTTTTGTAATTTCTTTTTTTAAACATATGTTGTTTAAATCTTTTATAAAATGAACACACTTTAAGTGCAGATCAACTTCATCACATGTATACACTCCGGATGCATTGCAAGTTTTACACATTTCGCACGTGTGGGTCATAACCGGGTTGTAAGTGCTGCTTCAAAACGCCAAAAGAAGAAACAGGAGCAAGAGACGAAAAATAGAGTAGGCGATTTATTGAAAACTGCATTTAAACTCAAACAGGCCGTTCATCAGCGGATCAAAAGTTTAAGACCATAGCCCAAAAATAAACGCACAACAGAACTAAGGCCCCATTCACACCGCAAGTCCTAATGCTCAATTCTGATTTTTTGTTTGGCTGTTCACATTACCTTTTAAAATGTGGCCTAAATCTGATTCCAGTGTGAACTGTTTGAGGTTTCAAACTAACCCACATGTGCAAAAGAACAATATCAATGACATCAGACGCAGCACGCTGCTGCACTAAAGTTCGGGAGGTTATAGAGGATGTAAGCAAAAATGTTTGTGTAATGGAAGCCATACCATAACATTAATGAGCAGGAGCTGAAGAGGAGAAGAACGAAAAGAAAGAGAGCAAAAGTGGTTATTTTGGCCTTCTGTCTCCTTCCTTTGGCACTGAAGCCACGTTTGTCCCCGTTCTTCCATTTCGTGTGCTTTCAGAAACGGAGCGGTTACGGTAGGATCCTTGTAGCGTAGCTTTAATTAAAGTATCTCCCCATATCCTAATCAGGTTTAACACCTCACTCTCCCTCCATTGACTCGCTCCGTCGCTGTTCTCCATATCTAGTCTAGTTTATAATGTTACTGTCTGTGTCTGTTGTGTCTAGGGCAGCGTTTCTCAAAGTGTGGGGCGAGCCCCACTGGTGGGGAATAGAGACATGACAAGTGGGGCGCGACAAACAGGAGGAAATGTGTTAATTTTTTGTGCCCATCTCTATTAACCTTTTGAGCGGTCCCACATGGGATTTTTATGTCTATGCCCCTGAGAGTACGGACCCACATATGGGATTTAGAATGTTCAGTGACGTGACATCACTGCCAGAATTAAACGGTGGGACGTGCTTCGGCTAGCAATGAGCCAAATGCGGACGCGCTCAGCTCTTGACATACATCATGCAGTTTTCAACCACTTACTGTTTATTTTAGGTTTAATTTAATAGGTAACATTTAAATACACAAGTACAAGTAAAACAATACATTTAATGTTAGAGTTTGTAGAATACACACTAGTGGCTATGGAAGCAGCAATAACAATCCATTCAAATATAATTGGCTGACATGTTTTATTCATATCAGATACACATAGTGTAAGTAACTATAAAGTTTGCTCGATTCTTCTCCCAGTTCAACGGTCACTTACTTATTCCAGGAGAAGCTGATGAATATACGTGCTGTAAATCCAATTGACAGGACTCTGAACTGCAGTGCATTTGTTCAAACGGTTCAATAACGTAATAAAAGCGATACATCTGTCATACAGCGCTTTTTTGGTTGTGGTGAGTCACGTGATAAACATGACGCATTGCCATAGAAACATTAAGGTGAAACGTTCTAAAATAACGTTGCCTTAAAATAAAACTCACACTCTACTCAGCTGACACTTTTAGTCAGCTAAAATATTTTGACTGTACGCATGAAAGGTTTAAATGTGATGTTAATAAAATAAATGTTAACAGGCAAACTTAAAAGCCTAGATAATGACCATTTTGTTTGGGTGATTGGGGACAGGTGGGGCTCGGAGCCCTTCCCCACCTCCAAAGTGGGGAATGGCAGAAAAAGTTTGAGAAACACTGGTCTAGGGCGAACTCGCCGGCACAAAATTGTGACAAATGTCGACATAGATTGACGTAAAAGTCACATCAAATCCACCTTGGTTGTTCACACTACGGCCGCATTGGAAAAAAACAGATCTGGGTCTGATTCAGGAGCACATGTATGTGGTCTAAATCTGATTTGAAAAAATCAGATCTGGGCTAGATTTGAGTGTTCACACTACCTCTGAAGAAGTCTGACCTGGTCACTTGACCCCCCAAAAAATCAGATTTGGGCCACTTTTGCCTGCAGTGTGAACGGGGCCTAAAAGTGTCAAAAAAGGACTCAGTAGTGAGTAGCCCACCGTTCTTGTTGATCACTTCAAACACTCGTTTCAGCTTGATGCGACCGTTTCCAGGAGGCTGGTGGGAACGTTCCTCCATGTGGTGAAGATGGCTTCACATAGGGCATCCACGGTCAGGAACTGACGTCCATTTTTGTAAACTTCCCTTACCATCCACCCCCAAATGTTCCCAATGGGATTTAGATCAGGGGGACACGCAGGATGGTCCAAAAGAGCAACGTTATTCTCCTGGAAGAAGTCCTTTGTCAGACGGGCGTTGTGAATTGCAGCGCTGTCCTGTTGAAAGACCCAGGCATTACTGCACAGACGGGGCCCTCGGTCAAGAGGGGTGCCCGCTGCAACAGATCCACATAGGCAGTCGCCGTTTGACGCCCCTGCACAACCTGAAGCTCCATTTTCCCATTGAAGGAAAAAGCAGCCCAGATCATGACGGAGCCTCCGTGTAGAAAATATCTCAGGTGGGATCCCCTTGCCATGCCAGTAACGTTGGAAGCCATCACGACCATCCAGGTTAATTTTTTTCTCGTCAGAGAATAAAACTTTCTTCCACTTTTCAGTGTCCCATGTTTGGTGCTCTCTTGCAAATTCTAAACGGGCAGGTTTGTGTCGTGGGAGGAGACGTGGCCTTTGAAGACGTTTTGTGTTCGTGAAGCCCTTCTCTAGCAGATGACGTCTTATGGTTATTGGGCTGCAGTCAGCCTCAGTAAGGGCCTTCATTTGGGTCGAGGATCGACCTGTGTCTTCACGGACAACCCGGTGGATCCTGCGGCTCAGTGCAGGTGAAATCTTTTTGGGTCTACCACTTGACTTTTTTGTCCCATAACTCTCAGGATTTTTTAAGAAATGTAATATGACTGTGTTACTGCGTCCATCCTCAGCAGCGATGGTGCGTTGCGAAAGGCCTTGCTTGTGCAGCTCAACAATCCTGCCACGCTCAAAGAGTGAAAGCCTTTTTGCCTTTGCCATCAGGAGATCTTGACAGTATGACTGCTTGAAGGACAATGCCATAAAAGCCTTATTTTTGTGCCGATTTGACCTTTTTATTAGCCTGACAAGCCGGACCCACATCAAGATGTTTGGTCTGGAAACTCAGCATTGACGGCTCAATCTGAGGGGCGGATAAACGGCTGTCTGTCAAACTCCCTCTGCACGCGATAGGATAGCGCTACACCAACCAGAGCAACGAAGGTGAAGCAGAGCTCGCTGACAGATTAAACATTCGCCGTATCCGGTCGGCTAAACTCCGAACACATCTTCCCTTCTTCAGAATGACTTCAGTGCCGTTCTTTGTTCTTTTCTCAGAGGAAAGCTTAACTCAAGTCTTCCAGAGTCGCAGTCAAAGCTGATTCGAAAGACCGCCGTTCGCCAGTTTCTGTGTTTACTAGAAGCACGCAAACACAACTCGGCCGTCATCATTATGGCCCCGCCCGCCGACTCTACACACGATGTGATTGGCCCGTCCAGATTGTGAGGAATACAGCTCAGAAGGGTATTGAGAGTTCCTAGACGACACTTGCGGGCAGATTAAATTTGCTGCCGCTAGGGTGCGTCTAGATTTCTAGGCTACCTTTTTATGGCTATGGTCTTAAACTTTCGATCAGCTGATGAACGGCCTGTTTCAGTTTAACCTGATAACCGTCACGAGGACGAGGACGTGCTGAAACTCTCTTTGCTTAAATTAGCTCAAAATTACTATCAGATGTAAGTAATTACCTTGACAAACTATACATTATTAAAACGATCTAAGACTAAAGTTTAATTTTTTTACCTCTGTTTTATTCTCAAAGTCTTATAATGACCGTAATGTGTTAATATGTGCCAGGAGTTATGAATATGATCTTGGGCGTCGCTACCTTTTGATTGTAATATGCGCGTCATTTGCTCCCATTCATAAAAAACTCCTCTGTGGTCGTCATGAAGACACTCGACAAAACAACTTCCCTCAGGGCTTTTACTTCAAATGTGTGCAGATGTGGAGAAATATTGATAGATTCTCACATGTTTGAGTCAAATTTCTATACAGAGAAGTATTATTTATTCAATCTTTATCCAAAATCCGCGGATGTGTGATTATGAGAGCAGTATACTGTGATATGCTGTGTTTTCAATTCATTCTGGCAGCCGGAGGGCGCTGGAAAGCTGTACTACTGAAAATTCACCCCTTATGGAACACATGAAGAACAGACACACCATCAAGGGGGTAATCTAGCGCTCGGAAAGCGTTCCACCCATAGGGGCGGCCATTGCTAACCAAGCCATCACCTGCTGTTAGCATCCCATTGACTCCCATTCATTTTTGAGTCACTTTGACAGTGAATAACTTTACATCTGAGGCGTTTAAAGACTCCATTTGTCCATTGTTTATTTCTAAAGAAACACAACAATGTATAAAAGGCTCCGTTACCTTGTATCTTACACTATCGCCCCGCAGAAGCTGTTTTTGTAAAAATAGGCTAACGATTGCGTCATAACCAACGCGACCCTGTCGCACAGTTGAGAAATTACCGTATAGACCTGAGGAGACGCTCGCAGGCAATCTTTACTGTCTATGAGACAGTCGGGGGGACGTGGAGACATAAAGTCTGATAAAGTCAAGGGGGAAGAATGAGGAGAAGCCCATAGTGAGCCAAAAGCAACGGGAGAAAATATTTAAACAACGTGATTCAGATTTCGCTTTCCACAACTACTAGAAGACCTACAGCTGTCAGACAGGAGGCTCACGTCACATCTACGTCCTCAAGCTCAGTCTGAGCCGGCGCAGTTCGCTCCGCCATCAGGAAGTGAGTGCTCCTATACTGACATCACTTAACGCCGTAGAAGGCAATGGGATCCCTCCGTCCATTTCTTTTACTGTCTATGCACACCATGTGACATTCAGGAAGTATCTGACATTTCCAAAACAGCTTCGTTAGATCGCTATTTTATGCAGATAGACACGTTTTAAGACCATAAACAATCGCGGCAATATATGGTTGGTCTGTGTTCTTTATGCCATGTTGGGTGGTTTCATAATAGATGATATTTATAATGCAATGCTATTCCACATAGCTTTTAGCATTGTATATTTTCTGTCAGATTTTTTGACCCGAAGCTACATGAGATCACATATTGTTATATAAAACACTCGACTTATAAATTATAAAGTGATATGAAGCAAGTTTTGAATAAAACATGATTTTAATCGTATAAATTGTTGTTTTGCTGGTGTGCTAAGCTAACATGCTAGCTTGCCCTAGATGCACCTGCCACTGAGTAAATACTTTATTTTTATGAACATTTTCTAAATGTAAAACTACTGAAATGCTTATTTGGACGAAATGCATTCAATAGAGTCTCAGTGAGGGTAAAGTGAGAGGTTTGATTTAGAAATGAGGTTTGAATAGAACAGTTTGAATAGAGAATCGTTAGTAATTATAATGCAGACAAAAGAATAATAATTAGAGCCATAACCAGTCCGCAGAAGTGTGAATGTGTGCCGGGGAGACAAACTCAATGGGGCAGTTTGCACCTCTAAACAATAGAGGCAATATAGCGAATGAAAGCTGAGAATATGTGGCAATAAACATCAGTTGATATTTTAGAGATATCTCAGAATAAAATCACATGAAACGATCTTGTAAAACGTTTAATAAAATTCAGAGTTTTAGACTGATCATCTTCAGATCTGAAATATAACATGGTCAGACTTGTGGCTTTAGCTGTAGTGCATTTCTAGATTTCTCCAAGGCCCACTTCAATTTTATTTTCATAAAGATATTTCATACAAATAAATTTCTAATAACTTTACAAAACTTTGAAGCTTATTATAGCTTTTTTTGATTATAAAAAATATTATCATTTTGACTTTACAGTAAACTGCCAGGTGTCTGCTTTCAAATGAGACCATAATTATGCTTTTAGTGCAAAGGATTCACAAACTGTATTTGTTTTAGTCTGAGTATACATTTCTTAGGATTTTTTCAAAATTTGGAAGTCAGCTTAACAGGTTAAGTGCAGTTTTCAATAAATTGCCTGCTCTCTATTTTTCGTCTCTTGCTCCTGTTTC
>NC_090177.1:1502482-1524982 GCF_024679245.1 Pseudorasbora parva | reverse complement strand
ACGTGTGTGTGTGTGTGTGTGTGTGTGTGTATATTTGAGAGAGAGTGTGTGTGTGTGTGTTTGTGTGAGAGAGAGAGAGAGAGAGAGAGAGAGAGAGAGAGAGAGAGAGAGAGAGAGAGAGAGAGAGAGAGAGAGAGAGAGTGAGTGTGTGTGTGTGTGTGTGTGTGTGTGTGTGTGTGTGTGTGTGTGTTTGAGAGTGTGTGTGAACTTACTCGTCTTTCCGCAAGAACAGGAGCGATTTCCAGCGCGAGGACATCCTCCACACACTCCGGCGTGACACACTCGCTCACAGGTGTGATTCCCACAGGACAGCGGGCGTCCACACACCTGCACACACGGGACAGCGGTTACACACACACACCTGTCACGATAAAAAAATTTGCTGGACGATTAATTGGCCGAGAAATGATTACGATAAACGATAATATTGTCGTTCTGAGACCATTTTCATCTAAAATAATGATAAAGGCATAATAATGCAGCTACACCTTTTCAAAGATTACTTTGAACTATTTTTTACTATTTAACACTAAAAACGGACACATTTTAAATATCCACAATAATTGAACAAAACGACCAAAAACAATAAAAGCAATGGACTCAGTCTATTAACAAAAATGCACTTTGAATAAAGACCAAAAACAATAAATAAAATGATGAAAACTGCGACGTATGATTGGGTTTTAGGAGCATATTAGGGGCGGCGGTTCACAAAACCCACGGCTCGGCTCTAGGGTCACGGCTCTAGGGTCACGGCTCTAGGGTCACGGCTCTAGGGTCACGCCCCCTAGGGTCACGCCCCCTAGGGTCACGGCCACTAGGGTCACGGCCTCAGGGTCACGCCTCTAGGGTCACGGCCACTAGGGTCACGGCCTCAGGGTCACGCCTCTAGGGTCACGGCCACTAGGGTCACGGCCTCAGGGTCACGCCTCTAGGGTCACGGCTTCAGGGTCACGCCTCTAGGGTCTCGCTTCAGGGTCACGCCTCTAGGGTCACGCCTCTAGGGTCTCGGCGTGTGTGACACTCACCGCCTCTAGGGTCACGGCTTATGGGTCTCACCACTAGGGTCACGCCTCTAGGGTCACGGCTTCAGGGTCTCGCCCTCTAGGGTCTCGCCCTCTAGGGTCACGGCTCTAGGGTCTCGCCCTCTAGGGTCTCGCCCTCTAGGGTCTCGCCCTCTAGGGTCTCGCCCTCTAGGGTCTCGCCCTCCAGGGTCACGGCTCTAGGGTCTCGGCTCTAGGGTCACGGCTTCAGGGTCTCGCCTCTAGGGTCTCGCCTCTAGGGTCACGCCCTCTAGGGTCACGCCCTCTAGGGTCACGCCCTCTAGGGTCACGCCTATAGGGTCACGCCTATAGGGTCACGCCTATAGGGTCACGCCTATAGGGTCGCGGCTTCAGGGTCTCGCCCCCTAGGGTCGCGCCCCCTAGGGTCACGCCTCTAGGGTCATGGCCACTAGGGTCACGGCCTCAGGGTCACGCCTCTAGGGTCACGGCCACTAGGGTCACGGCCTCAGGGTCACGCCTCTAGGGTCACGGCTTCAGGGTCACGCCTCTAGGGTCTCGCTTCAGGGTCACGCCTCTAGGGTCACGGCTTCAGGGTCACGCCTCTAGGGTCTCGGCTCTAGGGTCACGGCTTCAGGGTCTCGCCCTATAGGGTCTCGCTCTCTAGGGTCTCGCCTCTAGGGTCACGGCTTCAGGGTCTTGCCTCTATGGTCACGGCTTCAGGGTCTCGCCCTCTAGGGTCACGCCTCTAGGGTCATGCCTATAGGGTCTCGCCTATAGGGTCACGCCTATAGGGTCTCGGCTCTAGGGTCACGGCTCTAGGGTCACGGCTCTAGGGTCTCGCCCTCTAGGGTCTCGCTCTCCAGGGTCACGCCTCTAGGGTCTCGCCTATAGGGTCACGCCTATAGGGTCACGGCCACTAGGGTCACGGCCTCAGGGTCACGCCTCTAGGGTCACGGCTTCAGGGTCACGCCTCTAGGGTCTCGCTTCAGGGTCACGCCTCTAGGGTCACGCCTCTAGGGTCTCGGCTTCAGGGTCACGCCTCTAGGGTCTCGGCTCTAGGGTCACGGCTTCAGGGTCTCGCCCTATAGGGTCTCGGCTCTAGGGTCACGGCTTCAGGGTCTCGCCTCTATGGTCACGGCTTCAGGGTCTCACCCTCTAGGGTCACGCCTCTAGGGTCACGCCTATAGGGTCTCGCCTATAGGGTCTCGGCTCTAGGGTCACGGCTTCAGGGTCTCGCCCTCTAGGGTCTCGCTCTCCAGGGTCACGCCTCTAGGGTCTCGGCTCTAGGGTCACGGCTTCAGGGTCTCGCCCTCTAGGGTCACGGCTTCAGGGTCTCGCCCTCTAGGGTCTCGCCTCTAGGGTCTCGGCTCTAGGGTCTCGGCTTCAGGGTCTCGCCCTCTAGGGTCTCGCCTCTAGGGTCACGCCTCTAGGGTCTCGGCTCTAGGGTCACGGCTTCAGGGTCTCGCTCTCTAGGGTCACGGCTTCAGGGTCTCGCCTCTAGGGTCACGGCTTCAGGGTCACGCCTCTAGGGTCACGCCTCTAGGGTCTCGCCCCCTAGGGTCATGCCTCTAGGGTCACGGCCACTAGGGTCACGGCCTCAGGGTCACGCCTCTAGGGTCTCGCTTCAGGGTCACGCCTCTAGGGTCTCGCCTCTAGGGTCACGGCTTCAGGGTCACGCCTCTAGGGTCTCGCTTCAGGGTCACGCCTCTAGGGTCACGCCCTCTAGGGTCTTGCTTCAGGGTCACGCCTCTAGGGTCTCGCCTCTAGGGTCTCGCCTCTAGGGTCTCGCCTCTAGGGTCACGGCTTCAGGGTCACGCCTCTAGGGTCTCGCTTCAGGGTCACGCCTCTAGGGTCTCGCCTCTAGGGTCACGCCTCTAGGGTCACGCCTCTAGGGTCTCGCCTCTAGGGTCTCGCCTCTCGGGTCTCGCCTCTAGGGTCTCGCCTCTAGGGTCACGCCCTCTAGGGTCACGGGTTCAGGGTCACGCCTCTAGGGTCACGACTTCAGGGTCACGCCTCTAGGGTCACGCCTCTAGGGTCACGCCTCTAGGGTCACGCCTCTAGGGTCACGCCTCTAGGGTCACGCCTCTAGGGTCTGTACCATTCTTTTTTTTCTTTTAATCGTCAACACTTTACTTCAGCATATGATATATAGCTGAATTATCCACGCTTTAGGATTCAGTATTAAAAAAAATGTATATAATGTAATGATGCACAAGCTGAGCTTGACCATCTCTGAGGAAAGCTCGTGAGATTTTGATACGGCGTGAGAGAAGACATTAATGACATGCTTTTCATTTATTTGGCAAAAGGAGAACGTGCACTGCTACCTCTACAGGAACTCATGAGCCTTTAGCACACAAAGATTGAACTGAAGAATTAACTCGCATTTCTCAGTGTAGCTTTAAGCCTCGTTTATACTCGACGCGTCCGCTCGAGCGCGGCTAAAATGACGTCAACGGCGAGTGAAATGACCCCATTTTGCTTGCCATTGTGCACATTAAATTTTGTAACTTTGCGCGCGGCTCTGCAACCGAAGAGCCACGAGCTCCAGACGGATCTGGCCAAGCCTGATGTCTCCTCACCCAGTCTACGAGTCGAGACGCGATTATAAACTCCTCCCCAAACACACGAGGCGCGCGCAGTCAGAGAGAGAGACGAGGAAAAAAAACAAGCGTGCAAATGGAAATTATCACGGCCAGAAAAATTATCACGCTCATTATTTTTATTGTGTGATTAACGGATTTATTGACTATCGCGACAGGCCTACACACACACACACACCAGAGGAGGCCAACACACACCTGCTCACAGTGCCACTCCGGACTGGCACAAGGCCGCTCCGCTCGCCGCCGGCCACACGCACACGCCTGCAGACTGACCCTCGGACACGCCACACACTCACCTGTCAGAGAGAGAGACTCACCTGAGGAGGGTGCACACACACAAACACGCTCTCACGCACACACACGCACGCTCTCTCACACACACACGCACAAACACGCACTCACACAAACACGCTCTCACGCATACACACACACGCACGCTCTCTCACACACACACGCACAAACACGCACTCACTCGCACAAACACGCACACACACACACACACTCGCTCGCACTCGCTCGCACTCGCACGCACTCGCACGCACTCGCACGCACTCGCACGCACTCGCACGCACTCGCACGCACTCGCACGCACTCGCACGCACTCGCACTCACTCGCACTCACTCGCACTCACTCGCACTCACTCGCACTCACTCGCACTCACTCGCACTCACTCGCACTCACTCGCACTCACTCGCACTCACTCGCACTCACTCGCACTCACTCGCACTCACTCGCACTCACTCGCACTCACTCGCACTCACTCGCACTCACTCGCACTCACTCGCACTCACTCGCACTCACTCGCACTCTCACACACTCACTCTCACACACACACACTCACTCACTCTCACACACACGCACTCACTCTCACACACACGCACTCACTCGCACTCACTCTCACACACACACGCACTCACTCGCACACACACACACTCACTCTCACACACACACACTCACTCGCACTCTCTCTCACACACTCACTCTCACACACACACACTCACTCTCACACACACTCGTACCTGCGTGACAGGGGTTAGCACAGGTGTGTGTCCGGCAGGGGAGTGTGCGTCTGCAGATCTGTTTGCAGCTCCAGGCTTTAGCACTGCAGCGCCGAGGAACACGAGACGATTTCCCACAGAGACACGACACACTCACCATCTGAGGACAGGGCGGACACGGGCCTGTCACACACACACACACGGAGAGAGAGAGACACTCTACATATAACCACTTCAGGAACACACACAGCCATTATAATGTGTGTGTGAGAGTGTGTGTGCGTGTTTGTACGTGCCGAAGTGTATGAGTGTGTGTGTGTGCGCGGGAGTGTGCGAGTGAGTGAGTGAGGGTGTGCTTGCGTGTGTACCTGGATGGCACAGCAGCAGGCAGCGATGCCCACACAATGGCTTCACCTCTCGACCACACACCTGTCCGCAGGAATGTGGGAGGAGCCAGGGGTCAGGGGTCGGCTCTGCCTCCTTCCCGCAATAGCAGTGGTAGCGCGTGGGCGTCTCGCGAGGACTGTACTCGCGCCTGCACTTCGGGCTGACACACACAGAAACACACACACCAGCATTTGATTGGAGGGATGGAAATGATCACCCGCCACCAGCCAAATGCATAGTCTTTTATGGCTTCCAGTATATCATTGATGTCACATAACCGTTTGAATCTTTATTTGAGGATTGAACACAAACGCGGAAGAGAAGCCAATGCTGAATAAAGTCGTAGTTTTTGTTATTTTTGGACCCAAATGTATTTTGGATGCTTCAAGAGACTCTAATTAACCCACTGATGTCTCATATGGACTACTGTGATGATGTTTTTATTCCCTTTCTGGACATGGACAGTATAGTGTGCATACACTTGCATACGCTCTCGGACTAAATATAAAATATCTTAAACTGTGTGTGAAGATGAGCGGAGGTCTTACGGGTGTGGAGTGACATTAGGGAGAGGAGTTTCATTTTTGGCTGAACTAACCCTTTAAGTTTTGTAGAGCTTGTAGAATTAATTTTCACATGCAGTTAAACATCATCGGTTATAAACATTAATTTCCACCCCTGTGATTGGTCGGAGACTCACCAGGGCCAGGGATGGTCCTTTTTGCCGAAATCGTCGTCGGTCAGCGAGGACACGAGGAACACGGAGTCTTTGGCCCATTTCTGGATGCAGGTGATGTGGAAGATACAGTAACAGCCAACACAGCTCCACACCTGAGACACAAACACACACCTGTGAGTGAGTGTGTGTGTGTGTGTGAGCATGTTTGTGAAATATGAGGACTCAAATGTGTATAATGCCATGGGTATGACACAGGTATTACAGGAGAGGGTGAAATATGAGGACATTACCCATGGCCCCACTTTACAAAAGGCTTATAAATCACACAGGAGGAGTTTTTATGAGAAAGTGAAAATGCAGAATGTTTCCTGTGATGGGTAGGTTTAGGGGCAGTGTGTGTGTGTGTGTGTGTGTGTGTGTGTGTGTGTGTGTGTGTGTGTGTGTGTGTCTCACGGCCTGTGTCCTCCTGACAGAAGCGATGCAGATGAGACACGTGACTCCTCCAGACTGACACACTTCATGTAAATAATGTCGCGTCTGCTCCAGAAGACGGACCTCAGCGTCACCTGAACACACACACACACACACACACACACACACACACAGATGAGCGTCACTGCCTCTGCTCACTCCTCCTCCTCCTCCTCGAGTTCACACCATGGTTCACACCATAGACCGTAAAGATTCACACACACACACACACACCTGTGTGAGCCGCGTACGGAGACAGAGCCGACTGTAGGATCTTCCCGCGCTTTCCTCCATCTTCTTCATCTTCTTCCTCATCCTCAGAGGAAGAGCTGAGCGGATCAGTGGCCAGTCGCTGAGCGGCCGCGAGGTCACCCTTCCGGATCTCCTCGAACCTGGACTGAGACGAGCTGACCTCTGACCTCACCGCTCCAGGGGGACCCGCCGCTGAGGGGGGGTGACCTCTGACCTGACCCCGCCCTCGACCCCGCTGCCTCCAGACCGGGTCCATAATGGCGGCTCCTAAAACAACATCACAAACCGCTGCAAATCACCGGAGAAACGGTGTAAAACCACCGGAGTCATGATTAAACTTATGTCACCGGGGTAAACCCACACAATAACGCTAAAAAACACACGGTAAAAACACACACGAGCAGACTGGACTTATCTGTCAATAAAAAGCGCCTGCTCTTTCTCCGCATCGGTTCATAAATCAGTGTATAGTTTTGCGATAACATTCGCGAAAAGCAAAGAAAAACACTTTGATTCAAATAAAGAGACTTACCGAAACGAGTCAGGCTCAGAAATCGGCGCGCGTGCGGAAGACGTCAGCGCAGCGGTGCATGACGGGAGATGTAGTCCTTAACAGCTGACGGTGAGGCGCGAACTGCTCATAAAAACTACAACTCCCATTATTAGCCTTCAGATGAAGTCGTTTTAAAGACACGTCTGCATTTCACATTATTATCGTTCAATCATTAGTAAGAGAGAGGGGAAAAATAAATAAAACAAACACACGGGGTTGGTCAGAAATTCTTTACTGAAGAAGTATTTTTATTTAGTTCTCTGATTAAACAGATATTGCTAGAGCAGCATCATTATGAGTGTGTCTAAATACAAATGTTGATCAGTTTCAGTGAAGCTAGTGGATCATTATGCTAACAACATTCTCATGACAGAATAAAGCACACGTTTGTAACACGATGTGCTAACCAATCATCTGCACAGTATCTAACATTAGCATTGAGCAGATCGAACACACTCCGGTCCACACATACACATATGATCTAGTGTGTGTGTGAGAAGCTCCTCTATCGGTGCGCTGGGATCTTCTCTTTCTCTCTGTCATACACACACACACACACACTCACACAAACACACGTTTGTTTTTGTTACATATGGGGACTCTCCATAGGCGTAATGGTTTTTATACTGTACAAACCGTATTTACTATCCCCTTACACAGCCCCTAAACCTACCCATCACACACACACACACACACACACACACACACACACACACACACACACACACACTGCCCCTAAACCTACCCATCAGAGGAAACATTGTGTGATTTATAAGCCTTTTGTAAAGTGGGGCCATGGGTAATGTCCTCATATTTCACCCTCTCCTGTAATACCTGTGTCATACCCATGGCATTATACACATTTGTGTCCTCATATGTCACAAAAACATGCCCACACACACACACACACACACACACACACACTTCTGGTTCACTATCTTTGTGGGGACTCGAACGTAATGTTTTTTATACCGTACAAACTGGACATTTTATCCCCCTACACTGGCCCTAAACCTACCCATCACACACACACACACACACACACACACACACACACGCTCTAGTGTGTGTGAAGCTCCTCCATCTGTGCGCTGTGCTCTGGGATCTTCTTCTCCAGTCTGCCGATCCTCTTCTTCATCTTGGCCTGAGCCGCCTCGTGTTCGGCCAGCAGGCGGCCGTAGCGCGTCTGGAGCTCCTCCATTACGCCGCTGATCTTCTCCACCTTCTCCTCCATATCTTTGGGGTCCGGCCCTTGTTTGGCCAGCTCCAGATCCAGAAGATTGTCCTGAGGATAAAGAGCTCTGCTTATGAGTGCTCCAAACACAACCTGTACAAACCCTCCCACTCTTAGAAGAAGAGGATCGATAGAGAACCGTAAAGGGTTTCATTGGCGCTATGTATGTGGAACCCCTAAAAGGGTCAATATAGATCCCTTTATAAATGCCAAAATTGTTCTTTCTTGTCATTATTGAACCCTTTTCGCCACTCAAAAAAACGATCCAGGCCCTTCATAGATAAGACACATTTAAATGATGTTTACTTCACCTAATTAAATTAAGTTGTGTCGAAATGTGTTCAATCAGCCTAATATATTTAACATTGAAGTTTACTTCATTAATTTGCGTTAAAACGACATGAAATATTTGTGCTGATATAACTAACGGCAGTGGGTCTGTAGTTCCCAGCATGCTTTGCAAGGGACGGCGCTAAGAGAGTAAATGTGCGGAGTTTCTGTAATTATGGTCACCATTATGCAGAAGAGTGTGTGTGTGTGTGTGTGTGTGTGTGTGTGTGTGTGTGTGTGTGTGTGTGTTTAGGCTGTGGGCACTTCTATACAAATTCATTGGATGTAATTCCGGCTCTCAATTAAATACACTCTAAAAAATGCTGGGTTGTTTTAACCCAATGTTGGGTCAAATTTGGACTAACCCAGCAATTTGAGTTGTTTTAACCCAGCGATTGGGTTGTTTTAATCCTGCGGTTGGGTTGTTTTAACCCAGCGATTGGGTTGTTTTAATCTTGCGGTTGGGTTGTTTTAACCCAGCGATTGGGTTGTTTTAATCCTTCGGTTGGGTTGTTTTAACCCAGCAACTGGGTTGTTTTAATCCTGCGGTTGGGTTATTTTAACCCAGCGATTTGGGTGTTTTAATCCTGCAGTTGGGTTGTCTTATCCAGCGATTGGGTTGTTTTAACCCAGTGGTTGGGTTGTTTTAACCCAGAGATTGGGTTGTTTTAACCCAGCGATTGGGTTGTTTTAATCCTGCGATTGGGTTGTTTAAATCCTGCGGTTGGGTTAAATATTTGCTTAAGATAACCAAGTCGCTGGGTTAAAACAACCAAACTGCTGGGTTAGTTGACTCAACATTGGGTTGTTTTTTACTCAGAATTTTTTAGAGTGTATTTTAGTTTGTCCAATGAGTTAATTTAGCATTTTATTTTTTAAAATATACTTGTTGTTATTTAAATTTTTTAAAGGCCAATTACATTGATAACAGTGTTCACCTCACATAATAAACTTTTATAAATTTAACATAACATCATTAATACGGCACATATAAATATTATGTAATGGTGAGAAATTCAAATGGTTTGTATTTACTCGAAGAAATAGTGTCAGCTTTACTTGAATTTCTTTTGTTCATATAACTAAATTATTATTTGTAAAACGTGCTCAGCATAGTTGTGTGCAGCCACTCACCACATATTTTTAAAGTAAATTCAACAAGTCATTTTTTTGAGTGCAAAAAAGATTCTGCCGCTTCAATATACCCGTGTATATATATATATATATATATCCTAATTAAATTCATAATCAAAGCCTTAATCAATATTCATCTTCCTATATTATTATAATGATTCTTTCCAGTTATGATCAAAACTGTTAAGGGTTAACGATGCTAAAAAGGTTCTAATAATCCACACCAAAGTCAACTCCAAAGAACCTTTTATGCTAAATAGGTTCTATAATGACAAGAAAGAACCCTTTTGGCACTCTTTGGTTCTCTATTGAGTCCTTTAGGGGTTCCAGATACGTAGTGCCAATAGAACCCTTTAAGGTTCTCTAAAGAGCCTTTTCTTCTAAGAGTGAGCAGAGTTCAGGCAGAGCTGGACACTAAATAAGTCATTCTTCTTGAGTAATATTATATTCTGGAAACTTACACTCTCAACAATTGTGTTCCTACAGGGGATAAAAATGATAAGATAAGGGGATAAAAAGGTAAGGGGATTACCTTTAAAGTTACACACACTGTAAAAAACACTCTTCTTACTTAGTAATGTTCTAGTCTAAATATCTAACAATTCTTAAATCAAGATGCATTTACTAGATCAGTAAAACGACATGAGATATTTTTTCTTGTTTTGTTGAAAATAAAATCATAATGAAGTGAGTTTTTGCTTAAAACAGACAAATAATCGGCCAATGGGGTGAGAAAAATAATCTTAATTCTGTTCGGAAGCAAATAACAAGATTTCAATGAGAAACAAAATTATTTTTCTCGCCTCATTGGCAGATCATTTTGCCTGTTTTAAGCAAAAACTCTCTTCATTTAGAGTTATTTTCAACAAAACAAGAAAAAATATCTCATGTTGTTTTACTGATCTAGTAAATGCATCTTGATTTAAGAATATTTAGATATTTAAAGATCTACTATTAGTTAGATATTTAAAACAACACATTATATTGAGTGTTGTGGCATCCCTAATATATATAATGTTTGGACACATTACTGTAATGTTTTTGGAAGAAGTTTCTTCTGCTCATCAAGCCTGCATTTATTTGATCAAAAATACAGATTTTTTTTTTTATATTGTGATAAATTATTACAATTTAAAATATTTGATTTTCAATATATTCTCCTTTAAATGCTGATTTATTTCTGTGATAAAGCTGAATGTTCAGGATGGTTCCTCCAGTCTTCAGTGATCATGATCCTTCAGAAATCATTCTCAGATGAGGATTCATTAGGAGTGTTGAAGACGGTTCTGCTGATTAATATATTTGGGGAATAAAAGGCTCAGAAAAACGGCATTTATTCAAAATAAAAACATATTTTCAAATAATATAAATCTCCTTTACTATCAATTTAACACATCCTTGCTGAATAAAATTATTGATTTCTTTCAAAAAAGAAAAAAAAAATGACTGACCCCAAATTACTGACCAATAGTGTATATTTTTGTTAAAAAAGAATTCTTTTTTTTAACAAGACAAAGAAACGACAAAAAACAAGACAAAATTATTGAGTAAGAAGAGCCTTTTTTTGCAGTGTAATTGGTATAGGGTTCAATTATACCATAGTTTTCCTCAGTTCGGTCCTAGTGGGTCGCTATCCTGCAGAGTTTGGTTCCAACCCTGAAAGACGTCTACAGAAGCTCTTATTGAGAGTTATCAGAGGTTTAGATGTTTTATTAAAATGTTTGCTCACCATTATGGAGATCAGTGTTTCCTTCACTGCAAATAATGCTCTTCTTCCTCAGTATTTTTGTCTTGTTTCTAGTCAAAATATCTAACAATTCTTACATTAAGAAACATTTACTAGACAAGTAAAAATTATTGTCTTGTTTTGGGGAAAATAACTCATAATGAAGAGAGTTTTTGCTTAAAATAAGATAAATAATCTGCCAATGGGGTGAGAAAAATAATCTTGTTTTCTGTTTGAATTAAGATTATTTTTCTCACCCCATTGGCAGATTATTTATCTTATTTTAAGCAAAAACTCTCTTCATTTTGAGGTATTTTCCCCAAAACAAGACAATTACTTCATGTTCACGTCTAGTAAATACTTCTTGTTTTAAGAATTTTTAGATGTTTGGACTAGAAACAAGACAAAAATACTGAGTAAGAAGAGCATTATTTGCAGTGTTTAGTTGAATTTGTAAGTAAGTTTGAGGTTTTTGTTACATTGTAAACAAGACACAGTTTAAAACAAAAGAAGCCATAAACAAACAGTATCATGAGGAATAATGTTTGACTAAACTCATCACTGAATAAAAATATTAATAAATAATATTCGCCAGCAATGCTTTCTTGCCACAGATCAGACGTTCTAAATTTAGATTTTTAAAAACATTCTAAAGGGGGAAAAGTTTAGATGCACACAGATATCAAGAATCAGCGAATGAATGCTGACGTACATGATGCGGCAATGCATGCTGGGAGCCACAAGTTTATACTTTCGGCTCTTTAATAAGACCGAACTTGGCTACACCTGATTTAGAGGTACAAAAATCTACCCTTAAGGGTCCCACCCCAGTGACGGCCACTTGTGCCTTAAAATGTTGGACTTTTTTTGACAGTGTATGACTTTAACTTCACTCCATCTGAAAGACAAATATCGTCCTCTTTACTCCACTACATTTCTATCAAGGTCCTCGAAGTCGAAAGTCGTTTCTGTCGCAGCTTTGAAAGTCAGTGGATGGGTTTCATCTTTAAAAAGGTGTGTTTGTTGTTGTTTTATTTTTGCAGAAGGAATATCAGTAATCACTCTTGTAGGATTATGTGAATTTTCCCAACAGTTTTTTTTTTAACACTGATCAGTTTATAGAAATGGAAGACGATTCCTCGGCGCAGTGTGAGCTCTCATGGCCACAATTATAAAGCATGTTTCAGTTTTCTAAAAATATAAAAAATCTGCTTTGTTGGAATACACGATAAATGTCTCATAAAAACATGTAAATGTCTGGGAGAAAGAGAACAATAATGACTTTATTCTCAATATTTAATATGTTTATTCTCAAGATTTTATTTTGACATTTTTTTACGAAATATAACGAGTTTTTCCTCAAAACACAACGACTTTATTCTTGATATTTAATGAGTTTACTCTCAAGATTTTATTTCAACTTTTTTCCCGAAATATAACTGTGGAAAGGGGGGCGTGGTTCAGCGAGGTCTGCAGCGGGAGAGAGAGTCGCGGGACGAGCGGTAAGTGAGTGGGTTGGACGCAGATTAATAACACCTGTCTCTCGTTCCAGTAATGAGCGCGGAGAGGGTATAAGACATCGGTGGAACCGGAGACCGAGGAGAGAGAGAGGGACTGCTGGCGCGACCCACACACGGACATTGAGTTGTGAAACACGTTGACCCGGAAGCGGAACGTTTGAACCGGAACCCGGAAGTGACTGAGAGAAATACACACTGACAAAGAAGTGTGCAGAGACTGAGTTTTTGTTTATTTAATAAAGAGCGTCAGCAGTCAAGCCGACCCCCTTGTCCTCTTCCTTCCTCACAAAACGAACTTTATCACACTGGTGCCGAAACCCGGGAAGGAAGTAGGACCGAGCCGCCGCCATGCAGACGCCCTCCGCCTCGCCGTTTGCGGACATCATCACCTCCCTCGCGGCCCTCCACCAAGACCAACACCAGGCGATGCTGGACCTGCGGGCAGACCAAGAGCGCCGTTTCGAGGCGATTGTCCGCGGCCAGCAAGAGGACCGCGAGAGGTTCCGGAGCTGGATGGATCGGGAGGTTCGCGCCGAAGCCGCCGGGCTGGCCAGCGCACCGGTCCACGTGCCCCTCCACAAAATGGGGCCAGAAGACGATCCGGAGGCCTTCATAGACCTTTTTCAGAAGGCCGCGGAGGCCTGTGGCTGGCCCCGGGCACAGTGGCTGGTGCGCCTCATACCTCTTCTATCAGGAGAAGCCCAGGCGGCCGCACAACATCTGCCGGTGGCAAACCTCCTGAAATACGAGGATCTCAAGAGGGCCATCCTACAGCGGGTCGGTCGGACCCCGGAGCAACACCGTCAGAGGTTCCGCTCCCTGGAATGGGGCGAGGCCGGCCGACCCTTCGCGATGGCCCAACAGCTCCGGGACTCGTGCTGCAGATGGCTCTTGGCCGGGTCGATCTGGTGGTGCTGGAGCAGTTCATCACTCGGCTCCCAAGAAAGACCGCCGAGTGTGTCCAGTGCCACCGGCCCACATCGCTGGAGACGGCCATCAACCTGGCGGAGGACCACCTGGTGGCGTGCCCGGGGGTCGGCGAGCCCTCACTAACTTCTCAGTCTCTCTCTCCCCCCTCTGTCTCTCCCTCTCGCCCTGTCCCTCTCCCCAGGTCCCGTCCTCCAGGCCCTCCTCGCGTTCCCCCCAGAGGCCGGGGTGGGATGGGCCCAGGACCGTCCGGGAGTTCGCGGGCTCCGCCCAGGGGGGCGGGGCCGCTGGGGGAGGGTGGGGACAATGGCTCTGGTTTCACACCCTCCCCGCGCTCATTCTCCAACCCCCTCCCCGCAGGGGCGGCGGGCAGGCATGGGCTGGCCTGCTGGCGGTGCGGTGATCCGGATCATTTTGTGGACCGATGTCCGATGATGGACATCGGAACAATGATCCGGATCCCGAACGTCCCGCGGGCCACCCCCGATCAAGCAGGAGAGTACCAAATTCCTGTGAGTATCAAGGGGGGTACATATCAGGCTTTGGTGGATTCAGGATGTAACCAAACCTCGATCCATCAAAGTCTGATGCAGCCTGGGGCATTGGATACAAGCCGCATGGTTAAGGTGCGGTGTGTGCACGGGGATGTGGTGGAATATCCGGTTGTCCCAGTCACGATACAGTTTAGGGGGAAAAAGCATAATGTAGAGGTGGCGGTTAGTCCCCACCTCCGGCATCCGCTAATTCTGGGAACGAATTGGCCCGCCTTTCCGGCTTTATTGGGATCGTTGTGTTCGGATGCCGCTTGGGAGGAAAAGGCGAGGAGGGGGGCGGCGCGAGTGCAGCTTGGAGAGACTGAGGCGGGACCCTTTGGAACAGCTTCAGAGGAACCGAGCGGGATCGAGAGACTGATTCTCTCGGACCGCGATGACTTTCCTCTGGAGCAGTCACAAGATGAGACCCTCAAAAATGCCTTCCAACAGGTCCGATCGATTGACGGCCAGCCTCTCCAACCTGCCTCGCCTGTCTCGTATCCGTATTTTGCCATAATAAAGGATCGGTTGTATCGAGTGACCCAAGACACTCAGACAAAGGTAGATACAACCCAGTTGTTAGTACCAAAGAGCCGCCGGGAAATGCTTTTCCAGGCGGCTCACTCGAATCCAATGGCGGGCCACCTGGGACAGGCGGCCACGCTGAATCGCCTCATGACCCGATTTTTTTGGCCAGGCATTCATGACTTTATCACAATAACTAAATTTCTCTCAAAACACAACGGCTTTATTCTTGATATTTAATGAGTTTACTCTCAAGATTGTATCTCTACTTTTTTCCTAAAAATTTAACGAGTTTTTTCTCGAAACACAACTTTATTCTCAATATTTAATTAGTTTATTCTCAAGATTTTATTTTGAGTTTTTTTTCGTAATATATTCTCGAACAGAACGACTTTATTCTCGATATTTAATGAGTTTATTCTCAAGATTTTATTTAGAATTTTTTCTCGAAATATAACGTTTTTTCTCAAAACACAACAACTTTATTATCGATATTATATTTAATGAGTTTATTCTCAAGATCTTATTTCGACTTTTTTCTAGAAATATAACAAGATTTTTCTCAAAACACAACGACTTTACCCTCAATATTTAACAGATATATTCTCAAGATTGTATCTCTACTTTTTTTTCGAAATATAACAAGTTTAATCTCGCATTATAATGACTTTAATCTTGAGATTTTTTTAAAATCTTAACCCTAATCCTCTTCCGTATTACTTTGTCCACCTGTGAGTTGACGCTTTCGTACCTTCATGAGGATTTGCCGCCCTTTTTCCTCCAGCATGGCCTTGGCATCAGGATATTCGGTCAGCGCCTCCATCAGGTCATCTTTGGACAGGCAGAATAGGTCCGAGTAGCCAATGCTGCGAATGTTAGCAGTTCTGCGGTTCCCGGCGCGGCTTCCCTTGATGTTAAGGATGCTAATCTCTCCAAAATAACTTCCGTCGCTAAGCACCACGAATTGCGTAACTCCATCGTCAGCCACAACAGCCAACTTTCCTTCTTTAATAATGTACATTTCTCGACCAATATCGCCCTTCTTGCAGATATAGTCTCCGGGGCTATAAACCTGGGGCTGAAGTTTCAGAACCAACTCCACCAGAAGTCCGGCTTCGCAATCGGCGAAGATTCGTACCTTCTTTAGCGTATCCAGGTGCACGTTTATCGCCATCTCCGCCCTTAGCTTATCCGGTAGATATTTTAGTACCTCCCTTTCATCAACTGCTTTCTTATTGGTCCACAAGTAGTCGAACCACTTTATGACCCGTTTTTCCAAATCTTTAGTGACCTTCCGGAAGCTCATGTATTGTTTTATGGCATCGATGCGAGCTTGGAAATCCGCCCGCGCCGCGTTTGCGTTCGTGATCATCGAACCGACATTACCGACGATTGTGGCGAAGATTAGGACGCCCACCAGAAAATCCGTTACCACGAAGAAATACTCCGAGTTCTTGACCGGCGGAGGAGTCTCTCCAATTGTGGTTAGGGTCAAAGTGGACCAGTACATGCTATACGCGTACTTTCTCACCAAACGACCGAATTCTGGATCCGTGGTGTCAGGATACACGAAGGCATCCGATCCGAAACCGATGGCTTTGGAGAACGAATAATACATGCAGGCGTTCCAGTGGATTATAATCACGATGTACATGACGAGGTTGGAGATTCGGAACACGTTCGGAAAGTTTGTTCGTGTTTCTGTGCGCTGGAAAAACTCGAATAAGCGGTTGACCCTCAGTAGCTTATTCATGCGGATTTCGGGATATTTCAGCCCAAAGTAGAAGTAGAAGACATCTGTGGGAACCATAGAGGCCAGGTCCAGTTTGAACTGGAGGCTCTTCATGTAGCGTTCGCGGAGCTTTTTCTCGTCTTTCACCAACAGACCCTGCTCCAGATAACCTGCCAACACACACAGCTTTCAGTGCGGACAGGTGTGTGTGTGTCCGTGTCCTTGTTTATATTACATTGTGGGGACCAAAGGATAGTAAAACCTGAGATCAGCAGCCAGCGGTCCCCACAATGTAAATGGATTTATAAAAATACCAAATTATGTGTTTTTAAAAATGTAAAAATGCAGAATGTTTCCTGAAGGGTAGGTTAAGGGGCTGTGTGTGTGTGTGTGTTTGTGTGTGTGTGTGTGTGTGTGTAGACTACTTTGTCTAAACTTTGCATTCTGAATGTGGATGCCAAGTCTACACACATACAAACGAAGAAAGTATAAAAATACACTGCAAAATTTTTTTAGTCATGTTTTCAGTCCAAATATCCAAATATTCTTAAATCAAGACGCATTTACTAGATCAGTAAAATGACATATTGAGATATTCTTTCTTGTTTTCTGGGGAAAAATATCAAAAATGAAGAGAGTTTTTGCTTAAAACAGGCTAAATGATCTGCCAATGGGGTGAGAAAAATAATCTTATTTCTGTTTGGGACGGAAATTTTTCTCACCCCATTGGCAGATCATTTAGCCTGTTTTAAGCAAAAACTTATTTTAGATTTTTTTTTAACAAAACAAGAACAAATATCTTATGTCGTTTCACTGATCTATTAAATGCATCTTGATTTAAGAATTGTTAGATATTTAGACGAGAAATAAGACACAATGACTGGGACTCACCTGTCCTGGTCCGGAACACCATATCACCCAGATAAACCACATCCGAAAAGAAATCCAAAAAGAACCAATACATCAAATAGTCCTCCTGCAACTCCTCAAAACAAGCTCTGAGAGAGAGAGAGAGAGAGAGAGAGAGAGAGAGAGAGTCAAACACACTGAAAAAATGCTCGGTCTGGACTACGAGCGGCCGGTCTGGACTACGAGCGGCCCAGTGTGGACTACGAGCGGCCGGTCTGGACTACGAGCGGCCGGTCTGGACTACGAGCGGCCGGTCTGGACTACGAGCGGCCTGGTGTGGACTACGAGCGGCCGGTCTGGACTACGAGCGGCCGGTCTGGACTACGAGCGGCCGGTGTGGACTACGAGCGGCCGGTCTGGACTACGAGCGGCCCGGTGTGGACTACGAGCGGCCCGGTGTGGACTACGAGCGGCCGGTGTGGACTACGAGCGGCCGGTCTGGACTACGAGCGGCCGGTCTGGACTACGAGCGGCCGGTCTGGACTACGAGCGGCCCGGTGTGGACTACGAGCGGCCGGTCTGGACTACTAGCGGCCGGTTTGGACTACGAGCGGCCGGTTTGGACTACGAGCGGCCGGTTTGGACTACGAGCGGCCGGTTTGGACTACGGGCGGCCGGTTTGGACTACGGGCGGCCGGTTTGGACTACGAGCGGCCGGTGTGGACTACGAGCGGCCGGTTTGGACTACGAGCGGCCGGTGTGGACTACGAGCGGCCGGTGTGGACTACGAGCGGCCGGTCTGGACTACGAGCGGCCCGGTTTGGACTACGAGCGGCCGGTCTGGACTACGAGCGGCCGGTCTGGACTACGAGCGGCCGGTTTGGACTACGAGCGGCCCGGTGTGGACTACGAGCGGCCCGGTGTGGACTACGAGCGGCCCGGTGTGGACTACGAGCGGCCCGGTGTGGACTACGAGCGGCCCGGTGTGGACTACGAGCGGCCGGTCTGGACTACGAGCGGCCGGTCTGGACTACGAGCGGCCGGTCTGGACTACGAGCGGCCCGGTCTGGACTACGAGCGGCCCGGTCTGGACTACGAGCGGCCCGGTGTGGACTACGAGCGGCCGGTCTGGACTACGAGCGGCCCGGTGTGGACTACGAGCGGCCCGGTGTGGACTACGAGCGGCCGGTCTGGACTACGAGCGGCCCGGTGTGGACTACGAGCGGCCGGTCTGGACTACGAGCGGCCCGGTGTGGACTACGAGCGGCCGGTCTGGACTACGAGCGGCCCGGTGTGGACTACGAGCGGCCGGTCTGGACTACGAGCGGCGCGGTGTGGACTACGAGCGGCCCGGTGTGGACTACGAGCGGCCCGGTGTGGACTACGAGCGGCCGGTGTGGACTACGAGCGGCCGGTTTGGACTACGAGCGGCCGGTTTGGACTACGGGCGGCCGGTTTGGACTACGAGCGGCCGGTGTGGACTACGAGCGGCCGGTTTGGACTACGAGCGGCCGGTTTGGACTACGAGCGGCCGGTTTGGACTACGAGCGGCCGGTGTGGACTACGAGCGGCCGGTGTGGACTACGAGCGGCCGGTCTGGACTACGAGCGGCCCGGTCTGGACTACGAGCGGCCCGGTGTGGACTACGAGCGGCCGGTCTGGACTACGAGCGGCCCGGTGTGGACTACGCGCGGCCCGGTGTGGACTACGAGCGGCCGGTCTGGACTACGAGCGGCCCGGTGTGGACTACGAGCGGCCCGGTGTGGACTACGAGCGGCCCGGTGTGGACTACGAGCGGCCCGGTGTGGACTACGAGCGGCCGGTTTGGACTACGAGCGGCCGGTCTGGACTACGAGCGGCCGGTCTGGACTACGAGCGGCCCGGTGTGGACTACGAGCGGCCGGTGTGGACTACGAGCGGCCGGTTTGGACTACGAGCGGCCGGTATGGACTACGAGCGGCCGGTCTGGACTACGAGCGGCCCGGTGTGGACTACGAGCGGCCGGTTTGGACTACGAGCGGCCGGTTTGGACTACGAGCGGCCGGTGTGGACTACGAGCGGCCGGTTTGGACTACGAGCGGCCGGTTTGGACTACGAGCGGCCGGTGTGGACTACGAGCGGCCGGTCTGGACTACGAGCGGCCGGTGTGGACTACGAACGGCCGGTCTGGACTACGAGCGGCCGGTTTGGACTACGAGCGGCCGGTTTGGACTACGAGCGGCCGGTTTGGACTACGGGCGGCCGGTTTGGACTACGGGCGGCCGGTTTGGACTACGGGCGGCCGGTTTGGACTACGGGCGGCCGGTTTGGACTACGAGCGGCCGGTGTGGACTACGAGCGGCCGGTTTGGACTACGAGCGGCCGGTTTGGACTACGAGCGGCCGGTGTGGACTACGAGCGGCCGGTGTGGACTACGAGCGGCCGGTCTGGACTACGAGCGGCCCGGTTTGGACTACGAGCGGCCGGTCTGGACTACGAGCGGCCGGTCTGGACTACGAGCGGCCGGTTTGGACTACGAGCGGCCCGGTGTGGACTACGAGCGGCCCGGTGTGGACTACGAGCGGCCCGGTGTGGACTACGAGCGGCCGGTCTGGACTACGAGCGGCCGGTCTGGACTACGAGCGGCCGGTCTGGACTACGAGCGGCCCGGTGTGGACTACGAGCGGCCCGGTCTGGACTACGAGCGGCCCGGTGTGGACTACGAGCGGCCGGTCTGGACTACGAGCGGCCCGGTGTGGACTACGAGCGGCCCGGTGTGGACTACGAGCGGCCGGTCTGGACTACGAGCGGCCCGGTGTGGACTACGAGCGGCCGGTCTGGACTACGAGCGGCCCGGTGTGGACTACGAGCGGCCGGTCTGGACTACGAGCGGCCCGGTGTGGACTACGAGCGGCCGGTCTGGACTACGAGCGGCGCGGTGTGGACTACGAGCGGCCGGTTTGGACTACGAGCGGCCGGTTTGGACTACGAGCGGCCGGTTTGGACTACGAGCGGCCGGTTTGGACTACGAGCGGCCGGTGTGGACTACGAGCGGCCGGTGTGGACTACGAGCGGCCGGTCTGGACTACGAGCGGCCCGGTCTGGACTACGAGCGGCCCGGTGTGGACTACGAGCGGCCGGTCTGGACTACGAGCGGCCCGGTGTGGACTACGCGCGGCCCGGTGTGGACTACGAGCGGCCGGTCTGGACTACGAGCGGCCCGGTGTGGACTACGAGCGCCCGGTGTGGACTACGAGCGGCCGGTCTGGACTACGAGCGGCCCGGTGTGGACTACGAGCGGCCGGTCTGGACTACGAGCGGCCCGGTGTGGACTACGAGCGGCCCGGTGTGGACTACGAGCGGCCCGGTGTGGACTACGAGCGGCCGGTTTGGACTACGAGCGGCCGGTCTGGACTACGAGCGGCCCGGTGTGGACTACGAGCGGCCGGTTTGGACTACGAGCGGCCGGTTTGGACTACGAGCGGCCGGTGTGGACTACGAGCGGTTTGGACTACGGCGGGTTTGGACTATGAGCAGCTGTCCAATCACAACACGGGAAGCACTGGGCCAATCAGAACTCGTTTAGTGTTTCTGAAGGAGGGACTTCATAGAACAAGGAAATCATCAGGCCGCTTTTAGGACAGAGGAAACAGCGCTGTACAGATAAGGCAATTGTGTGAAAAATACTGTGTTTTTTTACACGTGAAACATGAACTCATGTTATATTGCACACTGTAAACATAATCAAAGCTTCAAAAACATGCGAAGAACGGGACCTTTAAGAAAACAAGGAAAAATATTGTATGTCATTTTACTGATCTAGTAAATGCATCTTGATTTAAGAATATTTTAGATATTTGGACTGGAAACAAGACAAAAATATTAAAAAAGGGGAGTATTTTTTGCAGTGCACGCTCGTCAACGTCCTGAGGGGAAACTTCCTGAAAGAAGGCATCAGGGATGGAAATTAACTTTTTTGTCCACCGGCCACTGTGGCTGGTGGATTTCAAAATCTACCAGCCACTCAATGTTTCCAGTTTTAGGTTTTTAGGTTTTTAGTCCCAACAATGAAACTATTAGTTTTGGCATCTCCTGAAGCGTGTTGACGACATACCGAGCAGAACATTGTCAGTAGGGATGCATCGAAATAAAAATTATTGGCTGAAACCGAAGCACTAAAAGAAATTATGCCAATTATCCATTGCTTTTATGGCTAATGCTATGACTGAGTAACTTTACTAAAAATCAAGGCATTGCAATTGCATTAATTAATATTAAAGTTTCAAATAATAAATCAATTACAAATTATGCAAATATTTATTTAGCACATTGCAACATCAAACAGTATAAAATAAAATTCAAAGTAAAATGTTTAACTTGATCTCACTCATGTGTACATTAAATAATAATGTACAGGTCTACTAGCCTACAGAAATGTAATAAAGTAATCAAATGTAAAATAACTGCATATTTAACTGTTTAAATGAAAGATTATTCCTTATTAAACTTACAAAAGCTATTCAATCAAGAGCAGTGAGTGATGTCCTAATCGTTTGTTTGACATTAAAGGGGGGGTGAAATGCTGTTTCATGCATACTGATCTTTTTACACTGTTAAAGACATGGAATCCCATACTAAACATGGACAAAGTTTCAAAAGTTAAGGTGGACGTTTGATGGGAGTATTTCTTTGTCAAAAATACTACTTCCGGTTAGTCATAAGTTTCGGCAAGTTTTTTGCGATCATGCGTCCCCTTTGACGTTAATGGGGGCGGAATTTCCTTGTATGGGCCGTACGGACAATTCTACCGGAAGCGTGTGAGAGAGAGAGAGGGAGAGAGCGAAAGCAACAGGCTATGCCCATCAAAGCGCTCGTAGGCTGCGCTGCACAGGTAATGTGCACAATTAACAATGACATCAAAAAGTGCGTTTTTGGTTGCCAGACCAAGACAGTCCTGCACAGATTCCCCAAAAACCCCGCGGTAAGGCAACAGTGGATGTAATTTGCTTTTCCGGATCAGCAACTGAGTTGCGCGAATGTTTATATCTGTTCGCTGCATT
>NC_090177.1:1489982-1497482 GCF_024679245.1 Pseudorasbora parva | reverse complement strand
CACACACACACACACACACACACACACACAGACACACACACATTAGGTGATCATATGGTGCTGTGAATGAAATAAATGTTACAATTAATGTAAAATCTTACTCTTTCTTCTCCTTTTTTTCTTTCTTTTTCTTCTTTTTTTCCTCTCTGTAAATATAAAGTATAACAAGTGAGTGTAAGTGTGTATGAGAGAGAGACTGACCAAATGTCCCCACATTGTAAATGGATTTATAAACATACTAAAATATGTTTTTTTGAAAATGTAAAAATGCAGAATGTTTCCTGTTTCAGGGGTAGGGTTTGTGTTGTGTGTGTGCTTGTGTGTGTGTGTGTGTGTGTGTGTGTGTGTGTGTGTGTGTGTGTGTGTGTGTGTGTGTGTGGCCTGGTAATCCCTACGTTATGGGGACAAAATGTCCCCACAAAGATGGCAATATCCGAAATCCTTGTCCTTGTGGGGACATTTTTAGGTCCCCATGAGGAAAACATCTAATAAATCACACAGAAGGAGTTTTTTTGTGAAAGTAAAAATGCAGAATGGTTCCTGTGATAGATAGGTTTAGGGGCAGTGTGTATGTGTGTGTGTGTGTGTGTGTGTGTGTGTGTGTGTGTGTGTGTGTGTGTGTGTGTGATAGATAGGTTTAGGGGCAGTGTGTGTGTGTGTGTGTGTGTGTGTGTGTGTGTGTGTGTGTGTGTGTGTGTGTGTGTGTGTGTGTGTGATGGGTAGGTTTAGGGGCAGTGTAAGGGGGATAGGATGTACAGTTTGTACAGTACTAAATCCATTACGCCTATGGAAAGTCCCCATAAAACATGGAAACGCGCGTGTGTGTGTGTGTGTGCGTGTGTGTGAATGAACTCACTCTTCATTGTTATTGTTGGTGTTGGTGTTGAAGTGTGTTCCAGCATCTGGGTTTTTTTTTTCTCTTTGGGGGAAAAAAATGAACTCAAATCAATAATCAATAACCTGTCAATCATTACCCAACCACTGAATTATATCCGATAATCCAATTATCCATCACCCATAATGCATCACTCACATTATATCGTCTGTGTCCATGGTAACCTGCTCCACCCCCTCTACCAGAAATCTGGGCGGGACCAGAGGCCTCACTCGCGCAGACATGGCAGCTGATTGGTCGGGCCACCTGTCCGTCACGCGGTTCTGCAGAACAACAGCAGTTCACTTTATAAACTGTGCAGATACCGATTACATTCTCTTCCATTACATTCAATGTGTCATTTTAAATGCAGAAAGAAAGCCAATAGAAATAGCTGAAAATGTAGAAGATCAACAGTGCCAGTGGAGCCAATACTTTGTGAAATGAGTGTGTAAAAACTGCAAAAAAATGCTCTTCTTACTCAGTATTTTTGTCTTGTTTCTAGTCAAAATATCTAAAAATTCTTACATTAAGAAAAATTTACTAGACACGTACAAATTATTGTCTTGTTTTGGGGAAAAATAACTCAAAATGAAGAGAGTTTTTGCTTAAAATAAGATAAATAATCTGCCAATGGGGTGAGAAGAATAATCTTGTTTTCTGTTTGAATTAAGATTATTTTTCTCACCCCATTGGCAGATTATTTATCTTATTTTAAGCAAAAACTCTCTTTATTTTGAGTTATTTTTTCCCAAAACAAGACAATTACTTTTGCTTGTCTAGTAAATACTTCTTAATGTAAGAATTTTTAGATAGTTAGAGTAGAAACAAGACTAAGTACACACAGAAAAATAGGGTGTAAAAATTGAACCTTTAGGGGTACAACAGCTTGTTTCTGGGGCAGTGCCCTTAAGGACATCTTTGTAGCTTTTCTTGACTCCTAAAAGGTGCATGTTAGTACCTTTGAGTACAAACCTTAAGGTACTACTATGAACCTTGTTGTGGTAAAAATGGTACAAATATGTCCTTTTAAGGGCACTGCCCCAGAAACAAGCTGTTGTACCCCTAAAGGTTCAATTTTTACACCCTATTTTTCTGTGTGTAAGAAAAGCATTTTTTGCAGTGAAGTGTCCCGACTCACCTGACCGCCTTCACACACCTGAACGCAGCGCTGACATCATCACCACTAACACATGAGCTCATTCTCTCTCTCTCTCTCACACACACTCTTTCTCCTGAAGGGCAGCGCATTCCTAATAAATCCGGAATGGTGTTAATTTTGTTCAGTATTCCCAAACGATTATGGACCATGAAAGAGTTTCAAACAGGCACAGTGGGATTTGGGATTACACAGGATACACATAATAGCCACTGGGTCACTCTCTCTCTCTCTCTCTCTCTCTCTCTCTCTCTCTCTCACACACACACACACGTGCGCGCGCCAGCACGCACTCTCACACACACACACTCATGAGGTGGGATCCATAGAGAAAGTCAATGGCATCAGATTTCCTTTGTCCCTTTAATTGAAATATTATTGTTATAATTTAACAGCAACTTATAAAACTCTCAGCCATGTCTCATTTAAATTATGGATCAGAACAACTTGCATAAAAACCAGAACCAGAAGGATCAGTGTGTGTGTGTGTGTGTGTGAGAGAGAGAGAGAGAGAGAGAGAGAGAGAGAGAGAGAGAGAGAGAGAGAGAGAGTGTGTGTGTGTGTGTGTGAGTGTGTGTGTTTTTGCGTGTGTGTGTGTGTGAGAGAGAGAGAGAGAGAGAGAGAGAGAGAGAGAGAGAGAGAGAATACTTGTTTATATTAATTTGACCAAATGTCCCCACAATGTAAATGGATTTATAAACATACTAAATTAGTTTTTTGTTGAAAATGTAAAAATGCAGAATGTTTCCTGTGATGGGTAGGTATGGGTAGGTTTGTGTGTGTGTGTGTGCATGTGTGTGTGATGTTCACCTTGAGTGATTATCTGTCTGATAATGTGCCTAGTCAGCTCTCTTGACTAATTACCTATAAAGCTGTTAATCCTGCTGTGCCTGGGTTAACTCAACACTTCATCCTCACGTCACAGTAAACACACACACACATACACACACACTCCTCTCCTTCCTCAGAGGCAGACGTCTTCAAACTCCCCCTTTCCTCACTCTCGTCTCCTTCAGGCCATCTCTTCTTCAGTTGTGCCCACACTCACTCACATCCTCAACACTTATCTTCCCACAGCATTAACTCCGGCTCAGGGAAACATGCTGATGAAGAAACTCACAGTATCCCTAAAACACTTGAGCGAGTCGTGTTCAAACAGGTCTCCACCTTTGCCCAGAACAGCCCGTCGGGATTCTGGAGCATTACTCACCTATGATGGAGTTGCTACTCCTCCTGATGGATCTGTCGGTACTCGTCCTGATGGATCTGTCGGTATTCATCCTGATGGACCTGTCAGTACTCATCCTGATGGATCTGTCAGTACTCGTCCTAAAGGATCTGCCAGTACTCATCCTGATGGATCTGTCGGTATTCATCCTGATGGACCTGTCAGTACTCATCCTGATGGATCTGTCAGTACTCGTCCTAAAGGATCTGTCAGTACTCGTCCTGATGGATCTGTCGGTATTCATCCTGATGGATCTGCCAGGACTCATCCTGATGGATCTGTGAGTACTCGTCCTAAAGGATCTGCCAGTACTCATCCTGATGGACCTGCCAGTACTCATCCTGATGGATCTGTCAGTACTCGTCCTGATGGACCTGTCAGTACTCGTCCTGATGGACCTGCCAGTAGTCGTCCTGATGGATCTGTCAGTACTCGTCCTGATGGACCTGTCAGTACTCGTCCTGATGGACCTGCCAGTACTCGTCCTGATGGATCTGTCAGTACTCGTCCTGATGGACCTGTCAGTACTCATCCTGATGGATCTGTCAGTACTCGTCCTGATGGACCTGCCAGTACTCGTCCTGATGGATTTGTCAGTACTCGTCCTGATGGATCTGTCAGTACTCATCCTGATGGATCTGTCAGTACTCGTCCTGATGGACCTGTCAGTACTCGTCCTGATGGATCTGTCAGTACTCGTCCTGATGGACCTGTCAGTACTCGTCCTGATGGATCTGCCGGTACTCATCCTGATGGATCTGTCGGTACTCGTCCTGATGGATCTGTCGGTACTCGTCCTGATGGATCTGTCCGTACTCATCCTGATGGACCTACCAGTACTCGTCCTGATGGATCTGTCAGTACTCGTCCTGATGGATCTGTCAGTACTCGTCCTGATGGATCTGTCAGTACTCATCCTGATGGATCTGTCAGTACTCATCCTGATGGATCTGCCAGTACTCATCCTGATGGATCTGTCAGTGCTCGTCCTGATGGACCTGCCGGTACTCGTCCTGATGGATCTGTCGGTACTCATCCTGATGGATCTGTCGGTACTCATCCTGATGGATCTGTCAGGACTCATCCTGAGGGACCTGTCAGTACTCGTCCTGTTGGACCTGTCAGTACTAATCCTGATGGATCTGTCAGTACTCATCCTGAGGGACCTGTCATTACTCACCCTGATGGACCTGTCAGTACTCATCCTGATGGACCTGCCAGTACTCGTCCTGATGGACCTGCCAGTACTCATCCTGATGGATCTGTCAGTACTCATCCTGATGGATCTGTCAGGACTCATCCTGAGGGACCTGTCATTACTCATCCTGATGGATCTGCCAGTACTCATCCTGATGGATCTGCCAGTACTCATCCTGATGGACCTGCCAGTACTCATCCTGATGGACCTGCCAGTACTCATCCTGTTGGACCTGTCAGTACTCATCCTGACGGATCTGTCAGTACTCATCCTGATGGATCTGTCAGTACTCATCCTGATGGATCTGTCAGTACTCATCCTGATGGATCTGTCAGTACTCATCCAGATGGATCTGTCGGTACTCATCCTGATGGATCTGCCAGGACTCATCCTGATGGATCTATTGGTACTCGTCCTGATGTTCTGTCAGTACTCGTCCTGATGGATCTGTCGGTACTCGTCCTGATGGAGCTGTCATTACTCGTCCTGATGGAGCTGTCAGCACTCATCCTGATGGACCTGTCAGTACTCGCCCTGATGGACCTGTCAGTTCTCATCCTGATGGATCTGTCAGTACTCGTCCTGATGGATCTGTCGGTACTCGTCCTGACGGATCTGTCGGTACTCGTCCTGACGGATCTACCGGTACTCTTCCTGATGGATCTGTCGGTACTCGTCCTGATGGATCTGCCGGTACTCATCCTGATGGAGCTGTCAGTACTCATCCTGATGGACCTGTCAGTACTCGTCCTGATGGACCTGTCAGTACTCGTCCTGATGGACCTGCCAGTACTCGTCCTGATGGATCTGTCAGTACTCGTCCTGTTGGACCTGTCAGTACTCATCCTGATGGACCTGTCATTACTCATCCTGATGAATCTGCCAGTACTCATCCTGATGGATCTGCCAGTACTCATCCTGATGGATCTGCCAGTACTCATCCTGATGGACCTGCCAGTACTCATCCTGTTGGACCTGTCAGTACTCATCCTGATGGATCTGTCAGTACTCATCCTGATGGATCTGTCAGTACTCATCCTGATGGATCTATCAGTACTCATCCTGTTGGACCTGTCAGTACTCATCCTGATGGATCTGTCAGTACTCATCCTGATGGATCTGTCAGTACTCATCCCGATGGATCTGCCGGTACTCATCCTGATGGATCTGCCAGGACTCATCCTGATGGATCTATCGGTACTCGTCCTGATGTTCTGTCAGTACTCGTCCTGATGGATCTGTCGGTACTCGTCCTGATGGAGCTGTCATTACTCGTCCTGATGGAGCTGTCAGTACTCATCCTGATGGACCTGTCAGTACTCGTCCTGATGGATCTGTCAGTACTCATCCTGATGGAGCTGTCAGTACTCATCCTGATGGACCTGTCAGTACTCGCTCTGATGGACCTGTCAGTACTCGCCCTGATGGACCTGTCAGTACTCGTCCTGATGGATCTGTCAGTACTCGTCCTGATGGACCTGTCAGTACTCTTCCTGATGGATCTGTCGGTACTCGTCCTGATGGATCTGTCGGTACTCGTCCTGATGGATCTGTCGGTACTCATCCTGATGGAGCTGTCAGTACTCATCCTGATGGACCTGTCAGTACTCGTCCTGATGGATCTGTCGGTACTCGTCCTGATGGATCTGTCGGTACTCGTCTTGATGGATCTGTCGATACTCGTCCTGATGGACCTGTCAGTACTCATCCTGATGAATCTGCCGGTACTCATCCTGATGGATTTGTCGGTACTCGTCCTGATGTTCTGTCGGTACTCGTCCTGACGGATCTGTCGGTACTCGTCCTGACGGATCTGTCGGTACTCGTCCTGACAGATCTACCGGTACTCTTCCTGATGGATCTGTCGGTACTCGTCCTGATAGGTCTGTCGGTACTCGTCTTGTTGGTACACGTCCTGTTGGACCTGTCAGTACTCATCCTGATGGATCTGTCGGTACTCGTCCTGTCGGTACTCGTCCTGATGGATCTGTCGGTACTCGTCCTGTCGGTACTCGTCCTGATGGATCTGTCGGTACTCGTCCTGTCGGTACTCGTCCTGATGGATCTGTCAGTACTCGTCCTGATGGATCTGTCAGTACTCATCCTGATGGATCTGTCAGTACTCGTCCTGATGGATCTATCAGTACTCGTCCTGATGGATCTGCCAGTACTCGTCCTGATGGATCTGTCAGTACTCATCCTGATGGATCTGTCAGTACTCATCCTGATGGACCTGTCGGTACTCATCCTGATGTATCTGTCGGTACTCGTCCTGATGGATCTGTCGGTACTCGTCCTGATGGATCTGCCAGGACTCATCCTGATGGATCTGTCAGTACTCATCCTGTTGGATCTGTCAGTACTCGTCCTGATGGATCTGCCAGTACTCATCCTGATGGACCTGCCAGTACTCATCCTGATGGATCTGTCAGTACTCGTCCTGATGGATCTGCCAGTACTCGTCGTGATGGATCTGCCAGTTCTCATCCTGATGGATCTGTCGGTACTCGTCCTGATGGATCTGTCAGAACTCGTCGTGATGGATATGCCAGTTCTCATCCTGATGGATCTGTCAGTACTCGTCCTGATGGACCTGTCAGTACTCGTCCTGATGGATCTGCCAGTACTCGTCCTGATGGACCTGTCAGTACTCGTCCTGATGGATCTGTCAGAACTCGTCGTGATGGATATGCCAGTTCTCATCCTGATGGATCTGTCAGTACTCGTCCTGATGGATCTGCCAGTACTTGTCTTGATGGATCTGCCAGAACTCATCCTGGTGGATCTGTCAGTACTCGTCCTGATGGACCTGCCAGTACTCGTCCTGATGGATCTGCCAGAACTCGTCCTGATGGATCTGCCAGTACTCGTCCTGATGGATCTGCCAGTACTATCAGGAATATCAGGCCCTTCCTATTGGATCTACACAACTCCTATTCCAAGTTCTTGTTCTACCCAGACTGGAGCACCTGTGCTCACACTGCAAAAAATGCTCTTCTTACTCAGTATTTTTGTCTTGTTTCTAGTCCAAACATCTCAAC
>NC_090177.1:1422482-1484982 GCF_024679245.1 Pseudorasbora parva | reverse complement strand
CCATTACGACTATGGAATGTCCCTGTAAACCACATAGACCAACGTGTGTGTGTGTGTGTGTGTGTGTGTGTGTGTGTGTGTGTGTGTGTGTGTGTGTGTGTGTGTTTCACCTGAGCACTGTCTCCTTCCTCTGAACTCTCGGAGTCTGTCTGAAATATGAACAAATGTCTTAAATGGTTTTGTAAGCAGAAGTTTTCCTGAATCTGTGATGAACACACTTACCATCACCGCCTGCTGGACAAACGAATACACCTGTGGAACAAACACACAACACCAACACACAACACCAACACACATCAACACACAACATCAACACACATCAACACACATCAACACGCAACATCAACACACATCAACACACAACATCAACACACATCAACACGCAACATCAACACACAACATCAACACACATCAACACGCAACATAAACACACAACATCAACACACAACAACACGCAACATCAACACACATCAACACACAACATCAACACACATCAACACGCAACATCAACACACAACATCAACACACATCAACACGCAACATAAACACACAACATCAACACACAACAACACGCAACATCAACACACACAACACGAACACACACAAAACACAAACACACACAACATCAACACACACAACACGAACACACACAACATCAACACACATCAACACACAACAACACACAACATCGAAAACACAAACACACACAACATCAAAACACAAACACACACAACATCAACACACACAACACGAACACACACAAAACACAAACACACACAACATCAACACGCACAACACGAACACACACAACATCAACACACAACATCAACACACAACATCAACACACAACATCAACACACAACATCAACACACATTAACACACATCAACACGCAACATCAACACACAACATCAACACACATCAACACACAACATCAACACACATCAACACCCAACATCAACACACAACATCAACAGACAACATCAACACGCAACATCAACACACATCAACACACATCAACACACAACATCAACACGCAACATCAACACACATCAACACACATCAACACACATCAACACACAACATCAACACACATCAACACGCAACATCAACACACATCAACACGCAACATCAACACACAACATCGAAAACACGAACACACACAACATCAACATCAACACACAAAACACAAACACACACAACATCAACACACACAACACGAACACACACAAAACACAAACACACACAACATCAACACACACAACACAAACACACACAACATCAACACACACAACATGAACACACACAACATCAACACACATAACATCAACACACACAACACTGAGGATATTTAATAATGAGGACCTGCAGAGGCACGTTTGAGGGGAAGAGACTCGCCATCTGCAGAGAGATACACACGCACAAACACACACACACACACACACACACACACACACACACACACACACACAAATACACACACACACACACACACACACACACGTCAGGACAGAGTGGGAGGAAGAGCTGTTACAGTGAGAGATGGTCTTTACCTGCGCCTGCAGAACTGAAGACTCAGATGGGAGTGTGTGGAGGCCGGGGGCGGGGCCAGTGGCTGTGTCAGGGGCGGGGCCAGGGCCAGTGGCTGTGTCAGGGGCGGGGCCAGGGCCAGAGGCGGGGCCAGTGGCTGTGTCGGGGGCGGGGCCAGGCTCTGGCTGGAGAAATCCACTGTTTGCATTTGAAAGCTTAGACAAACTTTGAGAAGTGACCTGTGCAGAGAATCAGCAATTAAGAGCAGAAAGAGTTAACATGACCTTACACACACACACACACACACACACACACACACACACACACACACACCACCTAAGTGTCCTTCTCGTCCTCTAGTGCAGTGGTTCTCAACCTTTTTTCACCGATGTACACCTAATCAACGCTAAGCATTTTTGTTTGAACAAAAACACTTTATCCACGGCTCCAAGTGATTGACAGGTGACGCCAGGCAGGTTAAACCACCCTCTGGGTTTTTAGGATAATGAAATTTAATAGCCTACTGAGTATAACATTCATTCTATAAACTTATATTTTCTTGAAATATTTATAAAATAATTATTTTTAAAGGATTTTTGCATGGATGAAATTTTTTAAATATATGTATATTTTAAGATCTTACGTACCCCGATTTGAGAACCACTGCTGTAGTGTGTGTGACACTCACCTTGCTGCTGTTTGCTTGTGGAGTGTGTGTGTGTGTGTTCCGCTCAGAGGTCACTGGCATCAGGAGTGTGTGAGGGCCGTACGGACCCGGCACCGACACCGAATACAGCAGGACACTGAAGCCTCCAGGAACTGGGAACTGAAAACACACACACACACACACACACACACACACACACACACACACACACACACACACACACACACACACACACACACACACACACACACACACACACACATTCAGACACTTTTATCCAAAGATCTGCTGTAGTATTTGATGTTCTCTCACACACACCTGGTCTGCAGCCGGAGGGAAGATTGCCCACACACACATGAGCAGTACAATCTTGGCTGTGTGTTGAGATCTGTGGAAGAACATCATGGAGTCCCGACACTCAGATCAGATTAAGTGAGAGGAGTTCAGCGAAGCGGCATTTAAAGAGCAGACACAGACACGCATCACCACTGAGACACTCTGTCACCGCCGACAGATCACACACAGAGATATATACACACACACACACACACACAGAGAGAGAGAGACAGAGACACACACACACTGCAGATAATCTTTGGAATAACAGCTTTGTCTGTCTTTTCTGCATGTGTAATGTGTCTGATATATGAGTAAAGAGAGAGACACAAACAGTGTTGAGCAATATTGTGTTAGTGTGTGTTCAGTGTGTCCTCCTGTGGTTCAGCTGTGCTGCTGACCAATCCCTGACCATCCCTGACCAACAATGACCAATCCCTGACCATCCCTGACTAATCCCTGACCATCCCTGACCAAAAATGACCAATCCCTGACCAACAATGACCAATCCCTGACCATCCCTGACCAACAATGACCAATCCCTGACCATCACTGACCATCCCTGACCATGCCTGACCATCCCTGACCAAAAATGACCAACAATGACCAACAATGACCAATCCCTGACCATCCCTGACCAACAATGACCAATCCCTGACCATCACTGACCATCCCTGACCATGCCTGACCATCCCTGACCAAAAATGACCAATCCCTGACCAACAATGACCAACAATGACCAATCCCTGACCATCCCTGACCAAAAATGACCAATCCCTGACCAACAATGACCAATCCCTGACCAACAATGACCAATCACTGACCATCCCTGACCAACAATGACCAATCCCTGACCAACAATGACCATCCCTGACCATCCCTGGCCGACAATGACCATCCCTGACCAATCCCTGACCATCACTGACCAACAATGACCATCCCAGACCAACAATGACCATCCCTGACCAACCCTGACCATCCCAGACCAACAATGATCAATCCCTGACCATCACTGACCAATCCCAGACCATCACTGACCAATCCCTGACTATCACTGACCATCCCTGACCAACAATGACCAATCCCTGACTATCACTGACCAATCCCAGACCATCACTGACCAATCCCTGACCATCACTGACTATCCCTGACCAATCCCTGACCAACAATGACCATCCCTGAGCAAAAATGACCAATCCCTGACCAACAATGACCCTCCCTGACCAAACCTTGACCATCACTGACCAAACCCTGACCAACTATGGCCATCCCTGACCAACAATGACCATCACTGACCAATCCCTGACCATCACTAATCAATCCCTGACCCTCCCTGACCAATCCCAATCATCCAAGTGCATGCTGCACACTGGTGGTGGTTGAGGAGAGACCCCTGACATGAGTGTGAAGCGCTTTGGGTGTACAGTAGTAAATTTGAAAGCGCTATATAAATCCCTCATTCATTCATTTATCCCTTACCATCCCTGACCAACAATGGCTCTCCTGAGTTGTAAGTCGCTTTGGATAAAAGCGTCTGCTAAATGCATAAATGTAAATGTAAACAATGACCATCCCTGACCAACAATGACCACCCCTGACCAACAATGACCATCCCTGACCAATACCTGACCATCCCTGACTAACAATGACCATCCCTGACCAACAATGACTAATCCCTGACCATCACTGACCAACAATGATCAATCCCTGACCATCCCTGACCATCACTGACCAACAATGACCAATCCCTGACCATTCCTGACCAACAATGACCATTCCTGACCAACAATGACCAATCCCTGACCATCACTGACCAACAATGATCAATCCCTGACCATCCCTGACCATCACTGACCATTCCTGACCAACAATGACCAATCCCTGACCATCACTGACCAACAATGACCAATCCCTGACCATCACTGACCAATCCCTGACCAATCCCTAACCATCACTAACCAATCCCTGACCATCACTGACCAACAATGACCATCCCTGACCAGCAATGACCAATCCCTGACCAACAATGACCATCCCTAACCAATCCCTGACCAATAATGACCCATCCTTGACCAATCCCTGACCAACTATGACCATCACTTACCAACAATGACCATCTTTGACCAATCCCTGACCATCACTTACCAATCCCTGACCAATTCCTGACCATCCCTGACCAACAATGACCATCTGTGACCAATCCCTGACCATTCCTGACCAACAATGACCATCTGTGACCAATCCCTGACCATCACTAACCAATCCCTGACCAATCCCTGACCATCACTAACCAATCTCTGACCATCACTAACCAATCCCTGACCAACACTAACCAATCCCTGACCAATCCCTGACCAACAATGACCATCCCTGACCAATCTCTGACCAACAATGACCATCCCTGACCAACAATGACCAATCCCTGACCATCAGTGACAATCCCTGACCATCACTGACATCCCTGACCAATAATGACCATCACTGACCAATCCCTGACATCACTGACCAATCACCGACCAATCCCTGACAGTCACTGACCAACAACGACCAATCCCTGACCATCACTGACCAATCCCTGATCAACTCTGACCATCCCTGACCAACAATGACCAATCCCTGACCATCACTGATTAATCCCTGACCAACAATGACAATCCCTGACCATCACTGACATCCCTGACCAACAATGACCATCACTGACCAATCCCTGACATCACTGACCAATCACCGACCAATCCCTGACAGTCACTGACCAATCTTGACCATCACTGACCAACAACGACCAATCCCTGACCATCACTGACCAATCCCTGATCAACTCTGACCATCCCTGACCAACAATGACCAATCCCTGACCGTCACTGACCAATCCCTGACCAATCTTGACTATCCCTGACCATTCCTAGTCAACACTGACCATCCCTAGTCAACACTAACCATCACTGACATCCCTGACTAACAATGACCATCCCTGACCAATCTCTGACCAACAACGACCAATCCCTGATCAAGCTTGCTCAGTTGGGGACTAACATTATGATCCAAGTTATTCAACTAAATATCAAAATAAAATGAATTAATAAGGTCTTATTTAATTCTATAAACTATAATACTGATCTGCCAACATTGTCTCTCTCTGATAAATTAAAATAAGCTGATAACATCACTGTTTACTCCAGAACGACTGTACAGCCAAATCTAATTCTGCTGCAGTATTGTCCTGTTTAACACTGAAGCTGCTCTGACACAATCGGCGCTGGAGAATGTACAGTTTGTACGGTATAAAAAAACTAAACATTACGTCTATGTAGAGTCCCCACAAAGATAGTAAACCAGACGTGTGTGTGTGTGTGTGTGCTCCAGACTGAAGTCATCTGTAATTACAGCAGAATTCATGGAAAACACCATTACAATCTAAAAACTCAGACTGTCATTAAGTAAGGCGAGATCGTCAGATTTAAAGGATCATGCTAGAAAAAGAATAACAGCACACGTGACTCCTAACAGAGAGAGAGAGAGAGAGAGAGAGAGAGAGAGAGAGAGAGAGAGAGAGAGAGAGAGAGAGAGAGAGAGAGAGAGAGAGAGAGAGAGAGAGAGAGAGAGAGAGAGAGAGAGAGTAATTCCAGAAACAAAGCTGTTCAAAGCTTCAATCAGTTGCTTGAGTGTTTGTAAGTGTGGGACACACACTGGCGACCCCTGCTGGTCAGAACAGCAAATACAGCAAAAGCTCCAGCTGCGAAAACAGCTTTAACACACACAGTGCAGATGTTTTACTGCGTCACATGATCACACACACCAAAACACACACACCCACATCTGTGATTACAGGAGACAAAATGTGTGTGTCACAAGCTGTTAAATACTGAAGCTTTGCTTGATGTTCAGATCTGCTCAATCCACAGACACACACAGTCTGATCAGGGTACACACACACACACACACACACACACACACACACACACGTCTCTATATGCAAATTGGAATGGGTCCATGAGAGGGGCTGGGGTGCTTTTAAGGTGCATGAGTATGATGCGCTCAAATGATTTGATCACTGCTGATGTCAAGGCAATAGGTCTGTAATCATTGAGGCAGGAGATGGTCTTGGGAACCGGAATGATAATGGATTCTTTAAAGCACTTAGGCAGAGGGAGGCATTGAAAATACCGGCGAAAACCCCAGCCAGTTCTGCAACGCGGTGATAAAGAGCGGTGGGGCAGATGTTGTCTGGGCCGGGTTGCTTTAACCCAGCAATTGGGTCCTTTTAACCCAACAATTGGGTTGTTTTAACCCAGCGATTCGGTCGTTATAACCCAGTGATTGGGTCATTTTAACCCAGCGATTAGGATCTTTTAACCCAGCGATTGCGTCATTTCAACCCAGCGGTTGGGTAATTTTACCCCAACAATTGGGTTGTTTTAACCCAGTGAATGGGTTGTTTTAACCCAGCGATTGGGTTGTTTTAACCCAGCGATTGGGTTGTTTTAACCCAGTGAATGGGTTGTTTTAACCCAGCGGTTGTGTTGTTTTAACCCAGTGAATGGGTTGTTTTAACCCAGCGGTTGTGTTGTTTTAACCCAGTGAATGGGTTGTTTTAACCCAGCGATTGGGTTGTTTTAACCCAGTGAATGGGTTGTTTTAACCCAGCGGTTGTGTTGTTTTAACCCAGTGAATGGGTTGTTTTAACCCAGCGGTTGTGTTGTTTTAACCCAGTGAATGGGTTGTTTTAACCCAGCGGTTGTGTTGTTTTAACCCAGTGAATGAGTTGTTTTAACCCAGCGGTTGTGTTGTTTTAACCCAGCGGTTGTGTTGTTTTAACCCAGTGAATGGGTTCTTTTAACCCAGCGGTTGTGTTGTTTTAACCCAGTGAATGGGTTGTTTTAACCCAGCGGTTGTGTTGTTTTAACCCAGTGAATGGGTTGTTTTAACCCAGCGGTTGTGTTGTTTTAACCCAGTGAATGTGTTGTTTTAACCCAGTGGTTGTGTTGTTTTAACCCAGTGAATGGGTTGTTTTAACCCAGCGATTGGATCATTTTAACCCAGTGGTTGGATAATTTTAACCCAGCGGTTGGGTAATATTAACCCAACAATTGGGTTGTTTTAACCCAGCGATTCAAGATTCAGAAATGCATGGCACAGGCTCCAGTCCACACACTGACGCATCAAGCCATCTCCGAATCACAATTCTTCACGATATTGCCACATACATCACTGCAGACTTACAGGCATTCATATTCATATTCATACTCTCATGCCTCCAGAGCCGTGTACTCTCGCTCAGAACACAACGCACTGACTGACTGCTCGCATGAATATAAGTGCATCTTAAAGATCTCATTGTGAACGATTCTTGTCCGTTTTATTAATTTTAATATCTTGACAGGATTTTTGCACCTTCCATATCATGGAGACTTTAATGATGTGCATGTGCTCATGAATCCACACAACACAGCCAAATCTCAATCATGGTTACACTGCCATCTCTGAGTCACGGGTCATGTGACGCCACACACACTTCCGCTCCGCTGCTGAGATGAGGAGGAGGAGGAGGATGTTGATGATGATGATGAGTGTGTTCTATGAGCTGGTGTCTGAGTGCGGGTCATGTTGTGTTATGGACGGGATTCTGTTGTTTTTCTGCTCTTTATTTCCTTTTTTTCTTCCTGTGAGAAAACAAACAGGTCATCACAAACAAGATTATTTACACACACACACACACACACACACACACACGTTGGTCTATGTGGTTTACAGGGACTCTCCATAGGCGTAATGGTTTTTATACTGTACAAACCGTATTTTCTATCCCCTTACACTGACCCTGCCCCTAAACCTACCCATCACACACATACACACACACACACACACACACACACACACACACACACACACACACACACACACACACACACACACACTGCCCCTAAACCTACCCATCACAGGAAACATTCTGCATTTTTACTTTCTCAAAAAAACGTCATTTAGTATGTTTTTAAGGCCATTTGAATTATGAGGACATTTGATATGTCCTCATAAACCACATTTAAAGTGTAATACCAGTGTAATACCCATGTAGTTATGCAAATTTGTGTCCTCATAAACCACATAAACAGGCTCACACACACACACACACACACACACACACACACACACACACACATATATATATATATATAAAACTTTAATATGCAAATACACCAATTCTTCAGTCTCTAAATTGGCTTCCTATTTCTGCTCGGATCGCGTATAAAAACTCAAATAGTTGCAATTCAAGAATGCTTTAGAAGATGAGATTTATTTAGGTGCTGTACCACAAATAGCCACCGGGTGTCGTTGAAATTCCATTGATTTTTTTAAATGCAATTTCCTGTGTCAAATTCATATATTTTTGTCCAAATATCACAAAACGGTTTAATATACAGTCTTGTTCAAAATAATAGCAGTACAATGTGACTAACCAGAATAATCAAGGTTTTTAGTATATTTTTTATTGCTACGTGGCAAACAAGTTACCAGTAGGTTCAGTAGATTGTCAGAAAACAAACAAGACCCAGCATTCATGATATGCACGCTCTTAAGGCTGTGCAATTGGGCAATTAGTTGAAAGGGGTGTGTTCAAAAAAATAGCAGTGTCTACCTTTGACTGTACAAACTCAAAACTATTTTGTACAAACATTTTTTTTTCTGGGATTTAGCAATCCTGTGAATCACTAAACTAATATTTAGTTGTATGACCACAGTTTTTTAAAACTGCTTGACATCTGTGTGGCATGGAGTCAACCAACTTGTGGCACCTCTCAGCTGTTATTCCACTCCATGATTCTTTAAAGGGGGGGTGAAACACTCAGTTTCAGTCAGTGTCATGTCAATCTTGAGTACCTATAGAGTAGCATTGCATCCTGCATATCTCCGAAAAGTCTTTATTTTTTTTATAATTATATAAGAAAGATGCGCTGTTCCGAGTCTTTCCGGAAAAAGCCGAGCGGGTGGGGGCGTGTCGTGTGAGCGGAGCTAAATAATGACGTGTGCAGCAGCGCGCTGCAGTGAGGAAAGTGATTCGCTCTGTGAGGAAAGTGATTCGCTCAGTGAGGAAAGTGATTCGCCCGCCGCGTGAGGAAAGTGATTCGCTCTGTGAGGAAAGTGATTCGCTCAGTGAGGAAAGTGATTCGCCCGCCGCGTGAGGAAAGTGAGTCGCTCTGTGAGGAAAGTGATTCGCTCTGTGAGGAAAGTGATTCGCTCAGTGAGGAAAGTGATTCGCCCGCCGCGTGAGGAAAGTGAGTCGCTCTGTGAGGAAAGTGATTCGCTCTGTGAGGAAAGTGATTCGCTCAGTGAGGAAAGTGATTCGCCCGCCGCGTGAGGAAAGTGAGTCGCTCTGTGAGGAAAGTGATTCGCTCAGTGAGGAAAGTGATTCGCCTGCCGCGTGAGGAAAGTGAGTCGCTCTGTGAGGAAAGTGATTCGCTCAGTGAGGAAAGTGATTCGCTCTGTGAGGAAAGTGATTCGCTCAGTGAGGAAAGTGATTCGCCCGTCGCGTGAGGAAAGTGAGTCGCTCTGTGAGGAAAGTGATTCGCCCGTCGCGTGAGGAAAGTGCTAATACAGATCGACCGCCGGCCTATCAGTGGGTAAGTCAGTAGCTACTGGTTATATCACCTGTTTAGCATCCTACAAACCAGCGCTTTGATGGGCGTAGGCTGTTGCTTTCGCTCTCTCCCTCTCTCTCTCTCACGCGCTTCCGGTAGAATTGTCCGTAAGGCCCATACAAGGAAATTCCGCCCCCATTAACGTCAAAGGGGACGCATGATCTCAAAAAACTTGCCGAAACTTATGACTAACCGGAAGTAGTATTTTTGACAAAGAAATACTCCCATCAAACGTCCACCTTAACTTTTGAAACTTTGTCTATGTTTAGTATGGGATTCCAAGTCTTTAACAGTGTAAAAAGATCAGTATGCATGAAACAGCATTTCACCCCCCCTTTAACAACATTCCACAATTCATTCACATTTCTTGGTTTTGCTTCAGAAATAGCATTTTTGATATCACCCCACAAGTTCTCAATTGGATTAAGGTCTGGAGATTGGGCTGGCCACTCCATAACATTAATTTTGTTGGTTTGGAACCAAGACTTTTCCCGTTTACTAGTGTGTTTTGGGTCATTGTCTTGTTGAAACAACCATTTCAAGGGCATGTCCTCTTCAGCATAGGGCAACATGACCTCTTCAAGTATTTTAACATATGCAAACTGATCCATGATCCCTGGTATGCGAGAAATAGGCCCAACACCATAGTAGGAGAAACATGCCCATATCATGATGCTTGCACCTCCATGCTTCACTGTCTTCACTGTGTACTGTGGCTTGAATTCAGAGTTTGGGGGTCGTCTCACAAACTGCCTGTGGCCCTTGGACCCAAAAAGAACAATTTTACTCTCATCAGTCCACAAAATGTTCCTCCATTTCTCTTTAGGCCAGTTGATGTGTTCTTTGGCAAATTGTAACCTCTTCTGCACATGCCTTTTTTTTAACAGAGGGACTTTGCGGGGGATTCTTGAAAATAGATTAGCTTCACACAGACGTCTTCTAACTGTCACAGTACTTACAGGTAACTCCAGACTGTCTTTGATCATCCTGGAGGTGATCATTGGCTGAGCCTTTGCCATTCTGGTTATTCTTCTATCCATTTTGATGGTTGTCTTCCGTTTTCTTCCACGTCTCTCTGGTTTTGCTCTCCATTTTAAGGCATTGGAGATCATTTTAGCTGAACAGCCTATCATTTTTTGCACCTCTTTATAGGTTTTCCCCTCTCTAATCAACTTTTTAATCAAAGTACGCTGTTCTTCTGAACAATGTCTTGAACGACCCATTTTCCTCAGCTTTCAAATGCATGTTCAACAAGTGTTGGCTTCATCCTTAAATAGGGGCCACCTGATTCACACCTGTTTCTTCACAAAATTGATGACCTCAGTGATTGAATGCCACACTGCTATTTTTTTGAACACACCCCTTTCAACTAATTCAACTAATTGCCCAATTGCACAGCCTTAAGAGCGTGCATATCATGAATGCTGGGTCTCATTTGTTTTCTGAGAATCTACTGAACCTACTGGTAACTTGTTTGCCACGTAGCAATAAAAAAATATACGAAAAACCTTGATTATTCTGGTTAGTCACATTGTACTGCTATTATTTTGAACAAGACTATATATACGACGATATGTGTTTAGTGAAGTTTAGAAAAGGTTTTTATTATAAAGTAGTTAAATAAATATGAAACATGACGACGCCACTTGGGGAGGAGCCCGCTAAAATAATTTAGAGCACCGTTTCCATGGTAACGCAAGGTCCAATTTCGTAACGGTTTTCACAGGATGAATCTTGAGTTCGTAAGCTTTCGAATGATGTATAGTTTGTCAACATTAGATCAGGATATTATATGGGATATAATTATTTTAAACATACAGTGGCAAATGGGCCCACCGGCGGGCCGGCGACAGTTAACAGGTTAAAGATCTCAGCAGGCTCTCATCGGCTCCATCCCCTTGGGTTAAAGTCATAGTCTTTCTTCTGCTGAACACAAAGGAAGATATTTGGAAGAATGTTTGTATATAAGCAGATTTTGGGCCCTATTGAGTACCATAGTAGGGGAAAAAATACTCAATGGGGCCCAAAATCTGCTTATATACAAACACTGGGGACAGAGCCTTCCTGAACACCTGAGGGCTCCACACACAACTGATATTTTTAAAACGGGACTAAAAACGTACCTGTTTAGAAAGTCTTTCAATGTTTAAATTAATTAATTAATTATTGTTATTTTTATTTTATTTATTTATTTATTTTCCTCTATTTATAGCACTTTGAGATTTTCTTTAAAATGTAAAGTGCTTTATAAATAAAATGTTTTATTTTTTAATTTTATTTCACCCTCTCCTGTAATACCTGTGTCATACCCATGTCATTATACACATTACACACACGCACACACACACACACACACACACCATGGGCTCTGAGCTCCGGCCGCTGTGTGTTTCTGAGTTCAGGGAAACGCAGTCCCTCCGTCTGTTTCCCAGCAGTCCCTGCCATATTCTGCCGTTTAAACACACACACAGGCTTCCTCGTCTGATCAAACGACCTGCAAACACACACAACAATTATTTAATCACGTGACATACACACACACACACAATCTCTCTCTCACACACACACACAAAACACACTCACGCGCACTCTCTCTCACACACTAAATACACACACTCTCACACTCACACTTACACTCTCACACCATCGCACTCTCACTTTCACACACACACACACACACACACACACACACACACACACACACACACACACACACACACACACACACACACACACACACAATGTTTGTTTTTGTGACATATGGGGACATTCCATAGGCGTAATGGTTTTTATACTGTACAAACCGTATTTTCTATCCCCTTACACTGCCCCTAAACCTACCCATCACACACACACACACACACACACACACACACACACACACACACACACACACTGCCCTTAAACCTACCCATCACACACACACACACACACACACACACACACACACAGCCCCTAAACCTACCCATCACACACACACACACACACACACACACACACACACATTCTGCATTTTTACTTTCTCATAAAAACTCCTCCTGTGTGATTTATAAGCCTTTTGTAAAGTGGGGCCATGGGTAATGTCCTCATATTTCACCCTCTCCTGTAATACCTGTGTCATACCCATGGCATTATACACATTTGTGTCCTCATATGTCACAAAAACATGCCCACACACACACATACACACACACATACACAGTCAAAGGTCAACACCTGAGATTGACGGACAGGGAGTCGGATAGGGGCAGGATTCCTGTGGCAGCGGGGCACCTGATTGGAGGATCTACAGCCTCACTGATTGACTCTGTGACCTCTGGGCGGAACTTGGCTGTGATGTCACTGTCCTCTCCATCATACGGCCTGAGGTTTGAGTCCTGAGACACACACACACACACACAGATTACAGAAGAATCTCCGAGCACTGTGATTGGCTGGTGTCATGGCAGGGCTGCGTTTGATTGGCTGTTTCTCACCTGTCCGCCGTCGTCCAGAGCCGATCTCATGATGGCCAGCTTCTCTCTCCTGCTGCTCTTAGTGCCTCTGATGTTTTCCTTCAGGTCCTTGTGGGTCTTGCTGACCAGTTCTTGCTGAAAGCTGATAATAAAACAACCTGATGGTCATTACATCTGCTGTGTGTGTGTATGTTTGTGTGTGATGGATAGGTTTAGGGGCAGTGTATTTTTGTTTGTGTGTGTGTGTGTGTGTGTGTGTGTGTGTGTGTGTGTGTGTGTGTGTGTGTGTGTGTGTGTGTGTGATGGATAGGTTTAGGGGCAGTGTGTTTGTGTGTGTGTGTGATGGATAGGTTTAGGGGCAGTGTGTGTGTGATGGATAGATAGGTTTAGGGGCAGGGGCAGTGTGTGTGTGTGTGTGTGTGTGTGTGTGTGTGTGTGTGTGTGTGTGTGTGTACCGCAGGTGGAAACGGTCTCTGGTGAAGAATGGGTGCAGTAGCAGATCGGCACACTGAGAGCGTCTGTCCGGATCCATCTGAAGACATTTCTGACACGGGACGACTCAACATCAGTTACGCATGAAAAACACACACACACACACGCACACACACACACGTTTGTTTTTGTGAAATGTGGGGACATTCCATAGGCGTAATGGTTTTTATACTGTACAAACCATATTTACTATCCCTTACACTGCCCCTAAACCTACCCATCACACACACACACACACACACACACACACACACACACACACACACACACACACACACACACATTCTGCATTTTTACTTTCTCATAAAAACTCCTCCTGTGTGATTTATAAGCCTTTTGTAAAGTGGGGCCATGGGTAATGTCCTCATATTTCACCCTCTCCTGTAATACCTGTGTCATACCCATGGCATTATACACATTTGTGTCCTCATATGTCACAAAAACATGCCCACACACACACACACACCTGAGCGAGGTCCAGTGTGTGTCCGCTCAGTGATCTCTGCAGTGAGTTTCTCTCGGCCGGCTCTGGAAGCGTCGCTCCGATGAACAACGGGTTCCTGTAGAAGACCTCGCGGTGCCGAAGGGTCATGTGACCTGCGGACACGAGAGGACCAATCACAGCAGAGCGCCGCTTCATGAATCGTGAATCGTTCATAAAGACGCCGCTTGCTGCGTGACTGAATGAACACATTTTTACCAAAATTTAATAGCCCACAGAATATTTTGTTTATGAATATCTGAGCATGCAATGCATCAAAATAAAGAGCTGACACGCTTCTTTTTTAAACAACAAAAAATATTTTATTCTAGCTTCATGCATTCATTTTTTATCAACACTTGAATATGGATAAGTTTCATAAAAAAGCAACATCTTGAACAAAAAGCTGAGAAAATCATGATGTTTAATGTCGATGATCGCGTTGTTCTACATATGCATGCATACGATCGTTTGTTTCTGCGTCTTCTTCGCCTGTGTTTTGATCAGGAGATTCAGGACTCATTCAGGAGATGCGTAATAGCGCCCCCTAGCGGCTAACAGTGAAAACACGGAAACACGGAAAATTCAGTTTTTGGCAGGGAAAAAGTTAACATTACATTTTTTTAAATAAAATAAAAAAAGATATATATTTATTTACTTTTTATGCTCATTGCTAGACACTATATTAAATATATTTGTACTGATTCTAACTGGTAAGAGGTAAAAATAAAGTTTGTGTCTTATGTAGGGCAAAACAACCCTTTATAAAACACAAAAAAGGATTAAATAGATGTGTGAGATGAACAAAATAAAAACAAGAGGACATCAGCCAGATAAAATGTATGCTGGAAATCATCTTAGCTTCTTTATTAACACTCGGAACTAAACACTGAAGATCCCACTGTTACAAATCCATCAATTTAAGATACTTTGTCCACCAAGTTAAAGCCTAGCCTGCCGTGGTCATCCTCAGCTCTAGTCAGAATATGAGTCTGATAGATAGAAGTTTATTGTCATTACAAATGTACAAGTACACTGCAACGGAATTTGTTTCTTGGAGCAAGCCTCCGGGATGATGAGTGTGATTTTAGTAGCAACCATGCCAAAATAACACACATTTTACCCCCAAACGCCATTTTCCCCCGGAGAACCCCCCGAGAAGCTATTGTTTAGGGCTGTAGTCGACGGGTTTTGTTGTAAAAACTTGGCAACCCTGACTGCACGCGGGCGCTGAAATAAACAATCTTAGCCGGTGTTGTATTTAAACTGCAAACACATGAGGAGAGTCTGCATTAAAAAAACACACGGCAGATCAATGAGTGAGAGAGTGTGTGTGTGTGTGTGTGTGTGTGTGTTTGTGTGTGTGTGTGTGTGTGTGTGTGTGTGTGACATATGAGGACCCAAATGTGTATAATGCCATGGGTATGACACAGGTATTACAGGAGAGGGTGAAATATGAGGACATTACCCATGGCCCCACTTTACAAAAGGCTTATAAATCACACAGGAGGAGTTTTTATGAGAAAGTAAAAATGCAGAATGTTTCCTGTGATGGGTAGGTTTAGGGGCAGTGTGTGTGTGTGTGTGTGTGTGTGTGTGTGTGTGTGTGTGTGTGTGTGTGTGTGCGTGTGTGTGTGTATGTGTGTGTGATGGGTAGGTTTAGGGGCAGTGTAAGGGGATAGAAAATACGGTTTGTACAGTATAAAAACCATTACGCCTATGGAATGTCACAAAAACAAACGTGTGTGTGTTTGTGTGTGTGTGTGTGTGTGTGTGTGTCTACATTTCTCTCCGATACGGAAGGAGATTAAACTGAATGTGGAGGATTTTAACTGTATGATGATTGACAAGTCAGTTTAAACGGTTATGGGATGCTCGTAACTGAGCGGCAGAGTCCGTTAAAGATAGCGGAGTAGTCCCGAAGCTTACACACTCTTCTGCTACACACTCAAAAGTATGTACTTTTTCATCACAAAAACTTTTAGGACGTAGTATGAGTAGGCGAATTGGGACGCAGAACTGAGTCTCGAGTGTGGAGGCAGAACTCACCGAAGCAGCTGATGAGCAGGTGAAGCTGGTCAATGTCAGAGTCGCCCGGAAACAGAGGAGAACCGCTCAACATCTCAAAGAACAGGCAGCCCACGGCCCACACGTCCACCGCCCTGAGCACGCAAACACACACACACACACACCTCTTAAACCCCCCCCATCACAGAAACATGTGCAAGACAATAGATTTAAATAAAAACATGTTTTGGCCGATTTATAAGCCTTTAACTAGTGAGGACCAGTCCAATGTCAAACTAGTGAGTTGTTTTCATATTTTACTATATAAGTGAGGACATTTGTGCCCTCACAAGTATTGCTATACAAGGAACGAACACACACACACACACACACACACACACACACACACACATGTTGCGTTTCCATGTTTTATGGGGACTTTTCTTAGGCATAATGTTTTTTATACTGTATAAACTGTACATTCTATCCCCGTACACTGCCCCTAAACCTACCCATCACACACACACACACACTACCCCTAAACCTACCCAACACACACACACACACACACTACCCCTAAACCTACCCATCACACACACACACACATACACTGCCCCTAAACCTACCCATCACACACACACACACTGCCCCTAAACCTACCCATCACAGGAAACATTCAGCATTTTTACATTTTCAAAAAAAAAAACATAACTTGGTATGATTTATTAGGCCCCATTTACACTGCATGGTTTAAGTGACCCAATTCCGATTTTTTTCCTTTCACGTGGCACAGATCGGATACGATCATAGACTGTAAAAAAATATGGCTGTAGTGTCCGTGACGTCACCCATAGGATCCGACGAGCTGTTCTGAAGCGTAACGTAGACGTGATGACTATAGACGGCGGATAAATGGCTATCCACCTGTCACTCAAACTGACCACGCCCTTAATTATGCAGAACTTTAAGGCTTTATATAACGTAAACGAATGAGTTATAAAATAATTCACCCCCTCTCAGTCGTCATGAAGGGCAAAATTAGCCGTATAGACCAAAACCACAGTTAGTCTCAGACTGTAAATGTGTTTTATTCTGCTGTAAAGTTGGGCATTTTAACATGAGGCTCAATGAGATTCTGCTCCTTCTGGAGCCGCTCTAGTGGCCAGACGAGGAATTACAGTTTACATTACTACAGTATCGGCTTCTGGAGCCGCTCTAGTGACCAGAGGGGGAACTGCAGTTTACATTACTACAGTATCGGCTTCTGGAGCCGCTCTAGTGGCCAGAGGGGGAACTGCAGTTTACATTACTACAGTATCGGCTTCTGGAGCCGCTCTAGTGGCCAGTGGAGGAATTACAGTTTACATTACTACAGTATCGGCTTCTGGAGCTGCTCTAGTGGCCAGACGAGGAACTGCAGTTTACATTACTACAGTATCGGCTTCTGGAGCCGCTCTAGTGGCCAGACGAGGAACTGCAGTTTACATTACTACAGTATCAGCTTCTGGAGCCGCTCTAGTGGCCAGACGAGGAACTGCAGTTTACATTACTACAGTATCGGCTTCTGGAGCCGCTCTAGTGGCCAGACGAGGAACTGCAGTTTACATTACTACAGTATCGGCTTCTGGAGCCGCTCTAGTGGCCAGACGAGAAACAGCAGTTTACATTACTACAGTATCGGCTTCAGGAGAGATCGCAGGAGGAGCCGCTTGAATATGACGTGATTGTGTAAGCAGTAAAAAACGAATGGATTCTGATATCCTCAGATCAGATTCGGGCCTCACTCATATGTGGTAATACATTGGATTTGAATTGGGTACGTGCATTAGCGTCAGCCATGTGAGCGTTAAATCAGATATTCCCCAGTAAATGCCAATCGTACGTCATTGAAAAAGAACCGGAGGCGAATGACGACAAACCGCGATCAAGGGCCAGTGTTGGCAAGTCTGCGGTTTTCCTGCAGAATTGGGCAACTTTAACACAGTTGCGATTGGGCGGGTTTTGTTGTGAAAACCTGGCAACCTGGTCAAAGAGACTTTTTCTCTGACTTACGAGAGAAATGTTTTGCTGACCTTTAAAGATGTGTGGAAAAGTGCAGAAAATAATCTCGTGCCGTGCACTTGCCGCTAGAGCCCGCCCACATGATTGATTTGTTGCTAGGGCTTGTTATCGATTCAGATGTTCCAATTCGATTCGATTTCAATTCACAAGCTCTCAAATCAATTCGATATCGATTCTCCAATTTTTTTTTGATTTTGATTCACAAGCTCTAAAATTGATTCTATTTCGATTCTTGATTACATTTCCGATTTCGGTTTACAAGCTCTCAAATCAATTCAATATCGATTCTCAATAAAATTTTCGATTTCGATTCAAAAGCTCTCAAATCGATTCGATTTCAATTCACAAGCTCACAAATCGATTCGATTTTGATTCTCGATTAAATTTTAGATTTCAATTCACAAGCTCTCAAATCGATTCGATTTCAATTCACAAGCTCTCAAATCGATTCGATTTCAATTCACAGCTCTCAAATCGATTCGATATCGATTCTCGATTCAATTTTTGATTTTGATTCACAAGCTCTGAAATCAATTCGATATCGATTCACAGCTCTCAAATAGATTCAATTTCGATTCTCGATTCAATTTTCGATTTCGATTCACAAGCTCTCAAATCGATTCGATTTCAATTCTCGATAAAATTTTCGATTTCGATTCACAAGCTTTCAAATCGATTCGATTTCGATTCACAAGCTCACGAATCGATTCGCTTTCAATTCTCGATTAAATTTTCGATTCACAAGCTCTCAAATCAATTCAATATCGATTCTCGATTAAATTTTCGATTTCGATTCACAAGCTCTCAAATCGATTCGATTTCGATTCACAAGCTCTCAAATCGATTCGATTTCAATTCACAAGCTCTCAAATTGATTCGATTTCAATTCACAAGCTCTCAAATCGATTCGATTTCAATTCACAGCTCTCAAATCGATTCGATATCGATTCTCGATTCAATTTTTGATTTTGATTCACAAGCTCTGAAATCAATTCGATATCGATTCACAGCTCTCAAATAGATTCAATTTCGATTCTCGATTCAATTTTCGATTTCGATTCACAAGCTCTCAAATCGATTCGATTTCAATTCTCGATAAAATTTTCGATTTCGATTCACAAGCTTTCAAATCGATTCGATTTCGATTCTCGATTAAATTTTCGATTCACAAGCTCTCAAATCAATTCAATATCGATTCTCGATTAAATTTTCGATTTCGATTCACAAGCTCTCAAATCAATTCGATTTCAATTCACAGGCTCTCAAATCGGTTCCAATTCACAAGCTCTCAAATCGATTCCGATTCTTAATAAAATGTTCAATTCACAAGCTCTCAAATCAATTCGATTTCAATTCACAAGCACTCAAATTAATTTGATTTCAATTCGCGGTTAAATTTTCGATTCACAAGCTCTCAAATCGATTCCGATTCTTAATTAAATTTTCGATTCACAGGCTCTCAAATCGATACAATTTAAATTCACAAGCTCTCAAATCGATTCGATATCGATTCTCTATAAAATTTTCGATTTCGATTCACAAGCTGTCAAATCGATTCCAAAGCGATTCTCGATTACATTTCAATTTCGATTCAAAAACTCTCAGGTTAGCCGTGTAGTGTAAGTAACCATGGTGATGAACACTGATAAAAACCAATCCACCTTCTTGAGCCCGAAAAACCAGAGTTTGCTCAAACTAATCTCGAACTTACCTGGGTAACAACTGAAATCAGCTTTGTGGAACAGGCTAGAGTATGCGGAGTTAAACCGGACTTCTGTGTGCTGTAACTCACTTCCCATATTTGGCGTCTCCCACCAGAAGCTCTGGAGCTCGATACCAGCGAGTCGCCACATAGTCGGTGTAAACCTCGCCAGGAGCGTCTGAAACCGTACGGGCAAAGCCAAAATCACAGAGCTTGACCACACCGAGCTGAGAAACCAGAACATTCTCTGGCTTAACGTCCCTGTGGATGATCTGACAGACAAACACAGGATTAGGTTAGGTTAGGTTAAATTAGGTTAGGTCAGGTTAGAGTTAAAGTTAGGGTTAGAATAGGTTAGAGCTAGTTTAGATTAGGTTAGGTTAAGTTAGACCAGAGTGGGTTAGTGTTAGGTTAGGTCAGTGTTTCTCAAACTTTTTCTGCCATTCCCCACTTTGGAGGTAGGGAAGGGCTCCGAGCCCCACCTGTCACCATCACCCCAACAAAATGGTAATTATCTAGGCTTTAAGGTTTCCTGTTAACATTTATTTTATTAACATCACATTTTAACCTTAAATGTGTCAAGTTAGTTTAATATTTTAGAGTTTTTTTTAAGGCAACGTTATTTTAGAACTTTTCACCTTTATGTTTCCATGGCAACACGTCATGTTTATCGCGTGACTCACCACAACCGAAATAGCGCTGTATGACAGATTTATCGCTTTTAGTACGTTTTTTCTTTTTTATTCAAAATATTGACTTGCTTACCATTTTATCAACTATCTAATAATCAAATTGTTAATGTGTTTTGCCATTTAAAAACCTTTATAAATGATCTTATCTTGATTTTGGTCTATAATGTAAGATGGGCGCTGCAGCATTTGCTTTGAACAAATGCACTGTCAATCGGATTTACAGCACGTATATTCATCAGTTTCTCCTGGAGTAAGTAAGTGACCGCTGAACTGGGAGAAGAATCGAGTAAACTTTATATAGTTACTTACACTATGTGTATCTGATGAATAAATAATGTGGAATTCAAAGCAATTTTTTTTCCTACCTTTGTAGCACTTTGAGATTTTCTTTAAAATGTAATAAATAAAATGTATTATTATTTATTATTGTTATGTCAGCAAGTTATATTTGAATGGATTGTTATTGTTGCTTCCATAGACACCAGTGTGTATTCCACAAACTCTAAATGTATTATTTTACTAGTACTTATGTGTATTTAAATGCTACCTATTAAATAAAACCTAAAATAAACATTATGAGGTTGAAAACACTGCAAGATGTTGTCAAGAGCTGAGCGCGTCCGCATCTGGCTCAGCGCCAGCCAAAGCGCGAAATCTGACAGAAACTGGCAATTATGTCACGTCACTAAACATTCTAAATCCCATATGTGGTACCGTACTCTCAGGGGCACAGAAATAAAAAAATCATGTAGGACCGCTCAAAAGGTTAATAGAGATGGGCAAAACATTTTTACAAATTTCCTCCCGTTTGTCGCGCCCCACTTGTCATGTCTCTATTCCCCACCAGTGGGGCGCGCCCCACACTTTGAGAAACGCTGGGTTAGGTACAGTCAGATTAGAGTTAGGTTAAGTTAAATTAAATTAGGTCAGGTTAGAGTTAGAGTTAGGTTAAATTAGGTTAGGTCAGGTTAGAGTTAGGTTAGGTTAAATTAAATTAGGTCAGGTTAGAGTTAGGTTAAATTAAATTAAATTAGGTCAGGTTAGAGTTAGGTTAAGTTAAATTAAATTAGGTCAGGTTAGAGTAAGGGTTAGAGAAGGATAGAGCTAGGTTAGGTTGGGTTAAATTAGGTTAAATTAAATTAGGTCAAGTTAGAGTTAGGGTTAGAGTAGGTTAGGTTAGGTTAAGTTAGGTTAAATTAAATTAGGTCAGGTTAGATTTAGGGTTAGAGTAGGTTAGAGCTGGGTTAGGTTAGGTTAAGATAGGTTAAATTAAATAAGGTCAGGTTAGAGTTAGGGTTAGAGTAGGTTAGAGCTGGGTTAGGTTAGGTTAAGATAGGTTAAATTAAATTAGGTCAGGTTAGAGTTAGGGTTAGAGTAGGTTAGAGCTGGGTTAGGTTAGGTTAAGTTAGGTTAAATTAAATTAGGTCAGGTTAGAGTTAGGGTTAAAGTAGGTTAGAGCTAGGTTAGGTTAGGTTAAGATAGGTTAAATAAATTAGGTCAGGTTAGAGTTAGGGTTAGAGTAGGTTAGAGCTGGGTTAGGTTAGGTTAAGTTAGGTTAAATTAAATTAGGTCAGGTTAGAGTTAGGGTTAAAGTAGGTTAGAGCTAGGTTAGGTTAGGTTAAGATAGGTTAAATTAAATTAGGTCAGGTTAGAGTTAGGGTTAGAGTAGGTTAGAGCTGGGTTAGGTTAGGTTAAGTTAGGTTAAATTAAATAAGGTCAGGTTAGAGTTAGGGTTAGAGTAGGTTAGAGCTGGGTTAGGTTAGGTTAAGTTAGGTTAAATTAAATTAGGTCAGGTTAGATTTAGGGTTAGAGTAGGTTAGAGCTAGGTTAGGTTAAGTTAGGTTAAATTAAATAAGGTCAGGTTAGATTTAGGGTTAGAGTAGGTTCGAGCTAGGTTAGGTTAGGTTAGGTTAAGTTAGGTTAAATTAAATTAGGTCAGGTTAGAGTAAGGGTTAGAGTAGGTTAGAGCTAGGTTAGGTTAGGTTAAGATAGGTTAAATTAAATTAGGTCAGGTTAGAGTTAGGGTTAGAGTAGGTTAGAGCTGGGTTAGGTTAGGTTAAGTTAGGTTAAATTAAATAAGGTCAGGTTAGAGTTAGGGTTGAAGTAGGTTAGAGCTGGGTTAGGTTAGGTTAAGTTAGGTTAAATTAAATTAGGTCAGGTTAGAGTTAGGGTTAGAGTAGGTTAGAGCTGGGTTAGGTTAGGTTAAGTTAGGTTAAATTAAATTAGGTCAGGTTAGAGTTAGGGTTAGAGTAGGTTAGAAGTGGGTTAGGTTAGGTTAAGTTAGGTTAAATTAAATAAGGTCAGGTTAGAGTTAGGGTTAGAGTAGGTTAGAGCTGGGTTAGGTTAGGTTAAGTTAGGTTAAATTAAATAAGGTCAGGTTAGAGTTAGGGTTAGAGTAGGTTAGAGCTGGGTTAGGTTAGGTTAAGTTAGGTTAAATTAAATTAGGTCAGGTTAGAGTTAGGGTTAGAGTAGGGGCCTGTACCATGAAGCTGGTTTAGCTAGCTAGCCAGATTTGTTTAAGCTTAGTTTGTACCAATCCTGGGTTTTAGGTACCATTAAAGGGGTTTGGCTTTTAGCAGTGTTCATCACCATAGTAACCTACGCTCCACAGCCAACCTGTTCCAGGGCAGGTTATGTTCTGGATAAGAGATCTCAAACTGAAATTGGACCAATCAGCTTTGAGCAAAGTGACACACCTCTGATTCAATAAAGTCACTCCCCCTGTTTCTAATTGAAATTAAAAGTCACTAAATAGCAAATGGGTTTTAAAGACTAAAGCGTCTGGCTTTTAACAATGCTTATTTTATTTTTTAAATAATTCTGAATGATTTAGATTACCCTTAATCAATTACACATTTATAATTTTAGTTAATCAATCATTAGTAGACACTTTGTTAAAATTAATATAAATAGCCTACATAAAGTCATACAAATAATCTTTAAAATCAATAAATAAAACTATCAAAAAGGAAGCTTACTGAGCTTAAATGTTCAATTTTCTCTATATATTAACTAAACTAACTTTATAACTTTTACTTGCATTGACGGATAATATTGTTTCTTTAAGTTGTCCTCTTTCATAGACAGCTCTTTTTTTTCTTGCTGTGTAATTTTTTTTAAATTCTTAATATTTTTAAATCATTTAATATTCTGCAGAAGAGAGTAATGAATCTTGCTGCTTCTCTCGCGAGAAGTGAATCTTAGTTCCACAGCGTGTGATTGGCTGTTCACTGCTGATGTCACAGCTAAACTCCTGAACTCAGGATCAAAGCCTGAGTTGACAGAGAAAGCAGATGATCAGCATCATGGGACCAACAAAGCCTTAATACATTGGTTTGGTTTTGTCAACGCAAAACTAATCCGGTAATCCTGAGTTTGTTAAACTACCATCATGGTACAGGCCCTAGGTTAGAGCTAGGTTAGGTTAGGATAAGTAAGGTTAAATTAAATTAGGTCAGGTTAGAGTTAGGGTTAGAGTAGGTTAGAGCTGGGTTAGGTTAGGTTAAGTAAGGTTAAATTAAATTAGGTCAGGTTAGAGTTAGGGTTAGGTTGGAGTTAGGTTAAATTAGGTTAGCTCAGGTTAGATTTAGGTTAAGTTAAATTAGGTCAGGTTAGGGTTAGAGTTAGGTTAAGATAAATTAGGTTAAATTAGGTTAGCTTAAGATAAGTTAGGTTAAGTAATGTTAGGTTAAGTAATGTTAGGTTAAGATAAGTTAGGTTAAGATAAGTTAGGTTAAGATAAGTTAGGTTAAGATAAGTTAGGTTAAGATAAGTTAAGTTAGGTTAGGTTAAGATAAGTTAGGTTAAGTAATGTTAGGTTAAGATAAGTTAAGTTAGGTTAGGTTAAGATAAGTTAGGTTAAGTAATGTTAGGTTAAGATAAGTTAGGTTAAGATAAGTTAGGTTAAGATAAGTTAAGTTAGGTTAGGTTAAGATAAGTTAGGTTAAGATAAGTTAGGTTAAGTTAGGTTAGATTAGAGTTAGGTTAAGTTAGGTTAGCTTAGAGTTAGGTTAGGTGCAATGTTCCCTCTAATTTCTTTTCTCACTGAGCAAAACATTTCTCTATTGGGCTGACATTTTGGTGACAGATAAATTCTTTATTATTATTATTATTATTATTATTATTATTATTATTATTAGGCTAAACAATATAATTATACCAAACAGCTTATAATAAAAAATAAATGATAAAACTGATATGTTATATATATTAAAAAAGTAATTAAATAGATCTAAGAGCGAAGCATGTTCAAGGGAAGATGTGAAGTTATCTAAACATCTCTGAAACCCAAACCACACACACATCTATTTAAACTGATGTGTGGTACTGGGGTGTTTAGAGTTCGCACACTACACTTGTGGTGTGTGTGTGTGTGTGTGTGTGTGTGTGTGTAACTGTAAATGTGTGTTTTGTTACCATGTTGTGTTATTTCCAATGGTGGAAAGAGTACTGAAAAATACGTCCTAAAATGTCCTAAATACTACTCAAAGTAGACGTAAAAGTAGCCCTTTTAAAAGAGCTTAAGAGTCGTATTACTCTATGAATGTTATTCCATACCCTGCAAATTAATAATGTAGCTTACTCTCTTATAAATGATTATTAGTAAGAACAAATAAACATGAGATCACCAACTTTCAATATTTCTTTGACTACCAATTTTTATTTTTGACTGTTAGCACTAAAAATACAGCCATGTAATATTTGAGAAACCAATAATGTGGAAACATTAATGACAACCATTCCGTAGAGGTGTTCTTGCGGTTAATTAAAAAAGCTTGCAAAGCGTTGTACATTAACAATTGTACATTAAAAAAGAAAAATGATTTATTTTCAAAACACATTCATACTGCTTTAATGTCAATGGATGTTTTCTCTGTAAAAAGAATACACTAAGAAATCTGAATCGAGTAACTCACAATTTTTCTCACAAACTTTCACAATTTAAATATAAATCTGATGTTTTATTAAAGTTATTTGCTATATACATGGACTACACTTTTAAATCGCCACGTGAGAACACATTACATTAAAATATGCACTTCAATAAGCTGACAGAGAGCAGTTTAATGCGTTTACATGTTAAACGAAATCGCTGTAAGGGACAGAAATATAGCAGTCCCGATCGGTTAACGCACTGAAGCCTGGCAAACAATCGCGCTAAATGAAGAGTTTCCAGCAGATGGCGCCGCCCTGGGCCTAGATTACGCGGGGGACGTGTCCCCCGCACTTATAATAAAATGTATTTTCGTCCCCCGAACTTTTAATAAAATGTATTTTCGTCCCCCGCACTTTTAATAAAATGTATTTTCGTCCCCCACACTTTTAATAAAATGTATTTTCGTCCCCCGCACTTTTAATAAAATGTATTTTCGTCCCCCACACTTTTAATAAAATGTATTTTCGTCCCCCACACTTTTAATAAAATGTATTTTCGTCCCCCGCACTTTTAATAAAATGTATTTTCGTCCCCCACACTTTTAATAAAATGTATTTTCGTCCCCCGCACTTATAATAAAATGTATTTTCGTCCCCCACACTTATAATAAAATGTATTTTCGTCCTCCACACTTTTAATAAAATGTATTTTCGTCCCCCACACTTTTAATAAAATGTATTTTCGTCCCCCACACTTTTAATAAAATGTATTTTCGTCCCCCGCACTTTTAATAAAATGTATTTTCGTCCCCCACACTTTTAATAAAATGTATTTTCGTCCCCCGCACTTATAATAAAATGTATTTTCGTCCCCCACACTTATAATAAAATGTATTTTCGTCCTCCACACTTTTAATAAAATGTATTTTCGTCCCCCGCACTTTTAATAAAATGTATTTTCGTCCCCCACACTTTTAATAAAATGTATTTTCGTCCCCCGCACTTTTAATAAAATGTATTTTCGTCCTCCACACTTTTAATAAAATGTATTTTCGTCCTCCACACTTTTTATATAATGTATTTTCGTCCTCCACACTTATAATAAAATGTATTTTCGTCCCCCGCACTTTTTATATAATGTATTTTCGTCCTCCACACTTATAATAAAATGTATTTTCGTCCCCCGCACTTTTAATAAAATGTATTTTCGTCCCCCGCACTTATAATAAAATGTATTTTCGTCCTCCACACTTTTAATAAAATGTATTTTCGTCCCCCGCACTTTTTATATAATGTATTTTCGTCCTCCACACTTTTAATAAAATGTATTTTCGTCCCCCACACTTTTAATAAAATGTATTTTCGTCCCCCGCACTTTTAATAAAATGTATTTTCGTCCCCCGCACTTTTTATATAATGTATTTTCGTCCTCCACACTTTTAATAAAATGTATTTTCGTCCTCCACACTTTTAATAAAATGTATTTTCGTCCCACGAACTTTTTATATAATGTATTTTCGTCCCCCACACTTTTAATAAAATGTATTTTCGTCCCCCACACTTTTAATAAAATGTATTTTCGTCCCCCACACTTTTAATAAAATGTATTTTCGTCCCCCGCACTTTTAATAAAATGTATTTTCGTCCTCCACACTTTTAATAAAATGTATTTTCGTCCCCCGCACTTATAATAAAATGTATTTTCGTCCCCCACACTTTTAATAAAATGTATTTTCGTCCCCCACACTTTTAATAAAATGTATTTTCGTCCCCCGCACTTATAATAAAATGTATTTTCGTCCCCCACACTTTTAATAAAATGTATTTTCGTCCTCCACACTTTTAATAAAATGTATTTTCGTCCCACGAACTTTTTATATAATGTATTTTCGTCCCCCACACTTTTAATAAAATGTATTTTCGTCCCCCACACTTTTAATAAAATGTATTTTCGTCCTCCACACTTTTTATATAATGTATTTTCGTCCCCCCGAACTTTTTATATAATGTATTTTCGTCCCCCGCACTTTTAATAAAATGTATTTTCGTCCTCCACACTTTTAATAAAATGTATTTTCGTCCCCCGCACTTTTAATAAAATGTATTTTCGTCCTCCACACTTTTAATAAAATGTATTTTCGTCCCCCGCACTTTTTATATAATGTATTTTCGTCCCCTGAACTTTTTATATAATGTATTTTCGTCCCCCGAACTTTTTATATAATGTATTTTCGTCCCCCGCACTTTTAATAAAATGTATTTTCGTCCCCCGCACTTTTTATATAATGTATTTTCGTCCCCCACACTTTTAATAAAATGTATTTTCGTCCCCCGCACTTTTAATAAAATGTATTTTCGTCCCCCGCACTTTTTATATAATGTATTTTCGTCCCCCACACTTTTAATAAAATGTATTTTCGTCCCCCGAACTTTTAATAAAATGTATTTTCGTCCCCCGCAGTTTTAATAAAATGTATTTTCGTCCCCCGAACTTTTAATAAAATGTATTTTCGTCCCCCACACTTTTAATAAAATGTATTTTCGTCCCCCGCAGTTTTAATAAAATGTATTTTCGTCCCCCGCAGTTTTAATAAAATGTATTTTCGTCCCCCGCACTTTTAATAAAATGTATTTTCGTCCTCCACACTTTTAATAAAATGTATTTTCGTCCCACAAACTTTTTATATAATGTATTTTCGTCCCCCACACTTTTAATAAAATGTATTTTCGTCCCCCACACTTTTAATAAAATGTATTTTCGTCCCCCACACTTTTAATAAAATGTATTTTCGTCCCCCACACTTTTAATAAAATGTATTTTCGTCCCCCACACTTTTAATAAAATGTATTTTCGTCCCCCACACTTTTTATATAATGTATTTTCGTCCCCCCGAACTTTTTATATAATGTATTTTCGTCCCCCGCACTTTTAATAAAATGTATTTTCGTCCTCCACACTTTTAATAAAATGTATTTTCGTCCCCCGCACTTTTAATAAAATGTATTTTCGTCCCCCACACTTTTAATAAAATGTATTTTCGTCCCCCGCACTTTTTATATAATGTATTTTCGTCCCCTGAACTTTTTATATAATGTATTTTCGTCCCCCGAACTTTTTATATAATGTATTTTCGTCCCCCGCACTTTTAATAAAATGTATTTTCGTCCCCCGCACTTTTTATATAATGTATTTTCGTCCCCCACACTTTTAATAAAATGTATTTTCGTCCCCCGCACTTTTAATAAAATGTATTTTCGTCCCCCGCACTTTTTATATAATGTATTTTCGTCCCCCACACTTTTAATAAAATGTATTTTCGTCCCCCGAACTTTTAATAAAATGTATTTTCGTCCCCCGCAGTTTTAATAAAATGTATTTTCGTCCCCCGCACTTTTAATAAAATGTATTTTCGTCCTCCACACTTTTAATAAAATGTATTTTCGTCCCCCACACTTTTAATAAAATGTATTTTCGTCCTTCACACTTTTAATAAAATGTATTTTCGTCCCCCACACTTTTAATAAAATGTATTTTCGTCCTTCACACTTTTAATAAAATGTATTTTCGTCCCCCGCACTTTTTATATAATGTATTTTCGTCCCCCACACTTATAATAAAATGTATTTTCGTCCCCCGCACTTTTAATAAAATGTATTTTCGTCCTTCACACTTTTAATAAAATGTATTTTCGTCCCCCGCACTTTTTATATAATGTATTTTCGTCCCCCGCACTTTTAATAAAATGTATTTTCGTCCCCCGCACTTTTTATATAATGTATTTTCGTCCCCCACACTTTTAATAAAATGTATTTTCGTCCCCCGCACTTTTAATAAAATGTATTTTCGTCCCCCGCACTTTTAATAAAATGTATTTTCGTCCCCCGCACTTATAATAAAATGTATTTTCGTCCCCCGAACTTTTAATAAAATGTATTTTCGTCCCCCGCACTTTTAATAAAATGTATTTTCGTCCCCCACACTTTTAATAAAATGTATTTTCGTCCCCCGCACTTTTAATAAAATGTATTTTCGTCCCCCACACTTTTAATAAAATGTATTTTCGTCCCCCACACTTTTAATAAAATGTATTTTCGTCCCCCGCACTTTTAATAAAATGTATTTTCGTCCCCCACACTTTTAATAAAATGTATTTTCGTCCCCCGCACTTATAATAAAATGTATTTTCGTCCCCCACACTTATAATAAAATGTATTTTCGTCCTCCACACTTTTAATAAAATGTATTTTCGTCCCCCGCACTTTTAATAAAATGTATTTTCGTCCCCCACACTTTTAATAAAATGTATTTTCGTCCCCCGCACTTTTAATAAAATGTATTTTCGTCCTCCACACTTTTAATAAAATGTATTTTCGTCCCCCGCACTTTTTATATAATGTATTTTCGTCCTCCACACTTATAATAAAATGTATTTTCGTCCCCCGCACTTTTAATAAAATGTATTTTCGTCCCCCGCACTTATAATAAAATGTATTTTCGTCCTCCACACTTTTAATAAAATGTATTTTCGTCCCCCGCACTTTTTATATAATGTATTTTCGTCCTCCACACTTTTAATAAAATGTATTTTCGTCCCCCACACTTTTAATAAAATGTATTTTCGTCCCCCGCACTTTTAATAAAATGTATTTTCGTCCCCCGCACTTTTTATATAATGTATTTTCGTCCTCCACACTTTTAATAAAATGTATTTTCGTCCTCCACACTTTTAATAAAATGTATTTTCGTCCCACGAACTTTTTATATAATGTATTTTCGTCCCCCACACTTTTAATAAAATGTATTTTCGTCCCCCACACTTTTAATAAAATGTATTTTCGTCCCCCACACTTTTAATAAAATGTATTTTCGTCCCCCGCACTTTTAATAAAATGTATTTTCGTCCTCCACACTTTTAATAAAATGTATTTTCGTCCTCCACACTTTTAATAAAATGTATTTTCGTCCCCGCACTTATAATAAAATGTATTTTCGTCCCCCACACTTTTAATAAAATGTATTTTCGTCCTCCACACTTTTAATAAAATGTATTTTCGTCCCACGAACTTTTTATATAATGTATTTTCGTCCCCCACACTTTTAATAAAATGTATTTTCGTCCCCCACACTTTTAATAAAATGTATTTTCGTCCTCCACACTTTTTATATAATGTATTTTCGTCCCCCCGAACTTTTTATATAATGTATTTTCGTCCCCCGCACTTTTAATAAAATGTATTTTCGTCCTCCACACTTTTAATAAAATGTATTTTCGTCCCCCGCACTTTTAATAAAATGTATTTTCGTCCTCCACACTTTTAATAAAATGTATTTTCGTCCCCCGCACTTTTTATATAATGTATTTTCGTCCCCTGAACTTTTTATATAATGTATTTTCGTCCCCCGCACTTATAATAAAATGTATTTTCGTCCCCCACACTTTTAATAAAATGTATTTTCGTCCCCCGCACTTTTAATAAAATGTATTTTCGTCCCCCGCAGTTTTAATAAAATGTATTTTCGTCCCCCGAACTTTTAATAAAATGTATTTTCGTCCCCCGCAGTTTTAATAAAATGTATTTTCGTCCCCCGAACTTTTAATAAAATGTATTTTCGTCCCCCGCAGTTTTAATAAAATGTATTTTCGTCCCCCGAACTTTTAATAAAATGTATTTTCGTCCCCCACACTTTTAATAAAATGTATTTTCGTCCCCCGAACTTTTAATAAAATGTATTTTCGTCCCCCGCAGTTTTAATAAAATGTATTTTCGTCCCCCGCACTTTTAATAAAATGTATTTTCGTCCTCCACACTTTTAATAAAATGTATTTTCGTCCCACGAACTTTTTATATAATGTATTTTCGTCCCCCACACTTTTAATAAAATGTATTTTCGTCCCCCACACTTTTAATAAAATGTATTTTCGTCCCCCACACTTTTAATAAAATGTATTTTCGTCCCCCACACTTTTAATAAAATGTATTTTCGTCCCCCACACTTTTAATAAAATGTATTTTCGTCCCCCACACTTTTTATATAATGTATTTTCGTCCCCCCGAACTTTTTATATAATGTATTTTCGTCCCCCGCACTTTTAATAAAATGTATTTTCGTCCTCCACACTTTTAATAAAATGTATTTTCGTCCCCCGCACTTTTAATAAAATGTATTTTCGTCCCCCACACTTTTAATAAAATGTATTTTCGTCCCCCGCACTTTTTATATAATGTATTTTCGTCCCCTGAACTTTTTATATAATGTATTTTCGTCCCCCGAACTTTTTATATAATGTATTTTCGTCCCCCGCACTTTTAATAAAATGTATTTTCGTCCCCCGCACTTTTTATATAATGTATTTTCGTCCCCCACACTTTTAATAAAATGTATTTTCGTCCCCCGCACTTTTAATAAAATGTATTTTCGTCCCCCGCACTTTTTATATAATGTATTTTCGTCCCCCACACTTTTAATAAAATGTATTTTCGTCCCCCGAACTTTTAATAAAATGTATTTTCGTCCCCCGCAGTTTTAATAAAATGTATTTTCGTCCCCCGCACTTTTAATAAAATGTATTTTCGTCCTCCACACTTTTAATAAAATGTATTTTCGTCCCCCACACTTTTAATAAAATGTATTTTCGTCCTTCACACTTTTAATAAAATGTATTTTCGTCCCCCACACTTTTAATAAAATGTATTTTCGTCCTTCACACTTTTAATAAAATGTATTTTCGTCCCCCGCACTTTTTATATAATGTATTTTCGTCCCCCACACTTATAATAAAATGTATTTTCGTCCCCCGCACTTTTAATAAAATGTATTTTCGTCCTTCACACTTTTAATAAAATGTATTTTCGTCCCCCGCACTTTTTATATAATGTATTTTCGTCCCCCGCACTTTTAATAAAATGTATTTTCGTCCCCCGCACTTTTTATATAATGTATTTTCGTCCCCCACACTTTTAATAAAATGTATTTTCGTCCCCCGCACTTTTAATAAAATGTATTTTCGTCCCCCGCACTTTTTATATAATGTATTTTCGTCCCCCACACTTTTAATAAAATGTATTTTCGTCCCCCGAACTTTTTATATAATGTATTTTCGTCCCCCACACTTTTAATAAAATGTATTTTCGTCCCCCGCACTTTTAATAAAATGTATTTTCGTCCCCCGCACTTTTAATAAAATGTATTTTCGTCCCCCGCACTTTTAATAAAATGTATTTTCGTCCCCCGCACTTTTAATAAAATGTATTTTCGTCCTCCACACTTTTAATAAAATGTATTTTCGTCCTCCACACTTTTAATAAAATGTATTTTCGTCCTCCACACTTTTAATAAAATGTATTTTCGTCCCCCGCACTTTTAATAAAATGTATTTTCGTCCTCCACACTTTTAATAAAATGTATTTTCGTCCCCCACACTTTTTATATAATGTATTTTCGTCCCCCACACTTTTAATAAAATGTATTTTCGTCCTCCACACTTTTAATAAAATGTATTTTCGTCCCCCACACTTTTTATATAATGTATTTTCGTCCCCCACACTTTTTATATAATGTATTTTCGTCCCCCACACTTTTAATAAAATGTATTTTCGTCCCCCGCACTTTTAATAAAATGTATTTTCGTCCTCCACACTTTTAATAAAATGTATTTTCGTCCCCCACACTTTTTATATAATGTATTTTCGTCCTCCACACTTATAATAAAATGTATTTTCGTCCCCCGCACTTATAATAAAATGTATTTTCGTCCTCCACACTTTTAATAAAATGTATTTTCGTCCCCCGCACTTTTAATAAAATGTATTTTCGTCCCCCGCACTTTTTATATAATGTATTTTCGTCCCCCACACTTTTAATAAAATGTATTTTCGTCCCCCGAACTTTTTATATAATGTATTTTCGTCCCCCACACTTTTAATAAAATGTATTTTCGTCCCCCGCACTTTTAATAAAATGTATTTTCGTCCCCCGCACTTTTAATAAAATGTATTTTCGTCCCCCGCACTTTTAATAAAATGTATTTTCGTCCCCCGCACTTTTAATAAAATGTATTTTCGTCCTCCACACTTTTAATAAAATGTATTTTCGTCCTCCACACTTTTAATAAAATGTATTTTCGTCCTCCACACTTTTAATAAAATATATTTTCGTCCCCCGCACTTTTAATAAAATGTATTTTCGTCCTCCACACTTTTAATAAAATGTATTTTCGTCCCCCACACTTTTTATATAATGTATTTTCGTCCCCCACACTTTTTATATAATGTATTTTCGTCCCCCACACTTTTAATAAAATGTATTTTCGTCCCCCGCACTTTTAATAAAATGTATTTTCGTCCTCCACACTTTTAATAAAATGTATTTTCGTCCCCCACACTTTTTATATAATGTATTTTCGTCCTCCACACTTATAATAAAATGTATTTTCGTCCCCCGCACTTATAATAAAATGTATTTTCGTCCTCCACACTTTTAATAAAATGTATTTTCGTCCCCCGAACTTTTTATATAATGTATTTTCGTCCCCCGAACTTTTTATATAATGTATTTTCGTCCCCCGCACTTTTAATAAAATGTATTTTCGTCCCCCGCACTTATAATAAAATGTATTTTCGTCCTCCACACTTATAATAAAATGTATTTTCGTCCCCCGCACTTTTAATAAAATGTATTTTCGTCCCCCGCACTTTTAATAAAATGTATTTTCGTCCCCCGCACTTTTAATAAAATGTATTTTCGTCCCCCGCACTTTTAATAAAATGTATTTTCGTCCCCCGCACTTTTAATAAAATGTATTTTCGTCCCCCGCACTTTTAATAAAATGTATTTTCGTCCCCCGAACTTTTTATATAATGTATTTTCGTCCCCCGAACTTTTTATATAATGTATTTTCGTCCCCCGCACTTTTAATAAAATGTATTTTCGTCCCCCGCACTTATAATAAAATGTATTTTCGTCCTCCACACTTATAATAAAATGTATTTTCGTCCCCCGCACTTTTAATAAAATGTATTTTCGTCCCCCGCACTTTTAATAAAATGTATTTTCGTCCCCCGCACTTTTAATAAAATGTATTTTCGTCCCCCGAACTTTTTATATAATGTATTTTCGTCCCCCAAACTTTTTATATAATGTATTTTCGTCCCCCGAACTTTTTATATAATGTATTTTCGTCCCCCGCACTTTTAATAAAATGTATTTTCGTCCCCCGAACTTTTTATATAATGTATTTTCGTCCCCCGCACTTTTAATAAAATGTATTTTCGTCCCCCGAACTTTTTATATAATGTATTTTCGTCCCCCGCACTTTTAATAAAATGTATTTTCGTCCCCCACACTTTTAATAAAATGTATTTTCGTCCCCCGCACTTTTAATAAAATGTATTTTCGTCCCCCGCACTTTTTATATAATGTATTTTCGTCCCCCGCACTTTTAATAAAATGTATTTTCGTCCCCCACACTTTTAATAAAATGTATTTTCGTCCCCCGCACTTTTAATAAAATGTATTTTCGTCCCCCGCACTTTTTATATAATGTATTTTCGTCCCCCGCACTTTTTATATAATGTATTTTCGTCCCCCACACTTTTAATAAAATGTATTTTCGTCCCCCGCACTTTTTATATAATGTATTTTCGTCCCCCGCACTTTTAATAAAATTTATTTTTGTCCCCCACACTTTTTATATAATGTATTTTCGTCCCCCGCACTTTTAATAAAATTTATTTTCGTCCCCCGCACTTTTAATAAAATTTATTTTTGTCCCCCGCACTTTTTATATAATGTATTTTCGTCCCCCGCACTTTTGATAAAATGTATTTTCGTCCCCCGCACTTTTTATATAATGTATTTTCGTCCCCCACACTTTTAATAAAATGTATTTTCGTCCCCCGCACTTTTAATAAAATTTATTTTTGTCCCCCGCACTTTTTATATAATGTATTTTCGTCCCCCGCACTTTTTATATAATGTATTTTCGTCCCCCGCACTTATAATAAAATGTATTTTCGTCCCCCGCACTTTTAATAAAATGTATTTTCGTCCCCCACACTTTTAATAAAATGTATTTTCGTCCCCCGCACTTTTTATATAATGTATTTTCGTCCCCCACACTTTTAATAAAATGTATTTTCGTCCCCCGCACTTTTAATAAAATGTATTTTCGTCCCCCGCACTTTTAATAAAATGTATTTTCGTCCCCCACACTTTTAATAAAATGTATTTTCGTCCCCCACACTTTTAATAAAATGTATTTTCGTCCCCCGCACTTATAATAAAATGTATTTTCGTCCCCCACACTTATAATAAAATGTATTTTCGTCCTCCACACTTTTAATAAAATGTATTTTCGTCCCCCACACTTATAATAAAATGTATTTTCGTCCTCCACACTTTTAATAAAATGTATTTTCGTCCCCCACACTTTTAATAAAATGTATTTTCGTCCCCCGCACTTTTTATATAATGTATTTTCTTCCTTCGCACTTTTAATAAAATTTATTGTCGTTTTTATTAAATAAATGCTGCCTATATATATATATATATATATATATATATATATATATATATATATATATATATATATATATATATATATATATATATTACAAATTTTTTTTACATCGCATAAAATCTATGGATACTTAATGCACAAGTGTTTGAAGTACATACACCAATCAGAAAATTGGCATAAAGAATAGGAGAAAAATATTATAGATATTAGTGGTTATTGATCAGCAGTGTATTTGATATCTTACCGAATTAAAAGCAAGAGATGCAATAAATTATATCGGTAAAAAAAAATGGTATTACGACATTTCTGTCCCCCTTCTGACTTCAACGCGAGACACAGCTAGCCGGCTAAAACAGGTGAATTTAAACAATGGCTAAGTGGCTAAACGCAGCTTGTTGTCGTGTGAGGGACCTGTTCATGTTGAACGGACATTTTAATTGCATTTTGTGTCTGTTAAGAGGCACAAGGACACCCTTTACGCGCATGCCCCAAAGCGCCGTTTTAGCTGAGGGGGGGGCTCTGGGCATTATCTGTAATAACTCCGTGTTGCAAGCACCAATCCGGTTCGTTTTTTTTCTATAGACTGTACTCACAAAGATATAATGATCAAGATAAACTTAAAAATTCGCCGGAGTTGTCCTTTAAGGTTAGTTTAGGGTTAGGCTAGAGTTAGGTATAGGTTTAAGGTTAGTTTAGGGTTATTTTAGAGTTAGATTAGAGTTAGGTGTAGGTTTAAGATTAGGGTTAGGTGTAGGTTTAGGCTAGAGTTAGGTTAGGTGTAGGTTTAGGGTTAGTTTAGAGTTAGGTTAGGTGTAGGTTTAGGGTTAGTTTAGAGTTAGGTTAGGTGTAGGTTTAGGCTAGAGTTAGGTTAGGTGTAGGTTTATGTTAGAGTTAGGTTAGGGCCAGACGCTCACGTTGTTCTGGTGGCAGAAGCCAACGGCCCTCAGGATCTGGTAGAGATACTTTCGGACTCTGTGCGGATCCAGTCCGGATGGGAACTGCTCAAGCTCGTCCAGAACTGTCCGCTCCACAAACTCGAACACCAAATACCAGTGACGTCTCCACTTCCACACCTCCAGCAGGTTCACCAGATTCTCATGCCTCAGTTGCTGCCAACACACACACGTTTGTTTTTGTGAAATGTGGGGACATTCCATAAGCGTAATGTTTTTTATACTGTAAAAAACGTATTTTCTATCCCCTTACACTGCCCCTGTCCCCTAAACCTACCCATCACACACACACACACACACACAGCCCCTAAACCGATTTCGCGTTTTTAAAACTGTGAAAGTTCTTTTCACAGTTCTTTCCTTACGAAAAACAAGTTTATTCAAGTGTGCTTTTAGTCATAATCTTCAATACATCTTTTAAACTAAAAATAAGAAACTATATTTTCATTATTTTTTAATGTACTTCTCAGAAATATAATAAAAATTGCACTCTTTTGATCGAGATATAAAGAAACACTGGGCTCGTAGTGTTCACTCTTTTGATTGAGCAGCCTATTAAATACTTTATTCAGTTTTACATACGGTCTTCTGATATTGCTTGAAAATGTTGATTTATAAAGAAAACAGATTTCATCAATCATTAAATTAATTCAGTTCAATAGTGTCAGTGTTGAACTTAAAGAAAACGTACACGTATAATTGGACAGTAGTTTACTGAGTGTATACTTCTAAGTGTACTTTAAGAAACTAAAAATAAGCTAAGTATTAAAATAGCAAACTTTTAACACTGCAAAAAATGCTTTTCTTATATTTTTGTCTTGTATCTAGTCAAAATATCTAAAAATTGTTACATTAAGAAACATTTAACTTAACGTTACTAGATAAGTACAAATGTCTTGTTTTGAAATAACTCAAAATGAAGAGTTTTTGCTTAAAATAAAATAAATAATCTGCCAATGGGGTGAGAAAAATAATCTTGTTTTCTGTTTGAATTAAGATTATTTTTCTCACCCCATTGGCAGATTATTTATCTTATTTTAAGCAAAAACTCTCTTCATTTTGAGTTTTTCCCCCGCAAAACAAGACAATTACTTGTAAGTAACATAAAAATAAGTAAGAAAAGCATTTTTTTGCAGTAAAGTTCACTTGTAGTAACGATATTTGTGAACTAACGTTAGTTCTTAACTTTTACACTTATATTACAATTAAAGGTATCCTTTATATACTACAAATGCGCCAGTTTAGTCTCAATCAGTATTGAAATACAAGTCCACTACTACTACACACATTAGTACACTTCCTACATAAAGTAACGTTATACTTAAACTTTACACACATATAACAGCAAGGTTATAATTTATAATCAGACACGTGACTGACCTTTAGCATTTTGACTTCTCTCAGCACGATCTTCCTCACGGCCTCATCTTCCTCCATTAGCTTCTTCACGGCGACGGTTCGGCCGGTGTCCCGGTGGCGGCACTTCAGCACGGTCCCGTAGCTACCGGAGCCCAGACAGCCAAGAGTCTCGTACTTATACATCACGGGACACGGGAGTCAGCGCAACTAATGCGGATTAAAGATCGGTATGAGCTTTCATTCGGTCAGTAGAGCACATCGCCGTCGTTTGTTTTTCGTAGCACGTAAATAACGGCGCCGTCGCCATAGAAACCGACGCGCGCGCAGAAAGAGCTGTCAATCAAACGTCAGAAACGAGTCAAACGTGCAAATAAATAACGGACTGGTTTAATTCGACAAACATAACGCTCGTGAATATTGAACACAGTGAAAATATATTTAAAAATTCAGAAATTGTAATTATTATATTCGTATAATATTACTTTGTTTATTTAAAATACGCCAACAAAAATTATTAATACACGATTCTTCTCGATTCACTCTGTAGATGACAAACTAGTTTATATGAAGCAAAATCAAACCTTTTTTTCCCCTCCTCAGTAGAGTACACTGTATATTTACCTTGTTAATACTGAATAAACGTAGTTTATCGCCTCAGTCTGTCCGCCATTTTGTAACGGTCAGAACAAACGAGATCAGAACAAACAGCCTCAAAACTAAGATATTATATTTCGTTATCGTTCTTGGGGTCAGTGTGCTTTCGATTACACAGCGGTGTACTAAATTTTGCATAAAGATGATATCCTGGCTTAACGTTAACGTTAATCCCTTTTCCTAGTTTTGCTCCTGCATCATCTACGTTACATTATGAGTTGTAAAAACACAAACCAACACATTGGCACGCCTGAAGGCCTTTTCATTTTCATCAAAAATGTCAGCAATGTGCAGCATATAAATCATACACATTGCTGACATTTTTTATGAAAATCTATCAATGAGTCGTTAGTAAGTTATGAACAGCGTCATGTTGAACGTTCCAAGATGACGGCCGTGTTGATTTGGATAGCAAATATCGCAGATGTGTGTTAATTGACCATCGTTGACCATCGTTAATTGACAATTACGTTGACAAATGCTCAAACTTATCTAAACAACCACTCAAAAACACAGAGAAATGCAATGACATTGCTGCAGATTCCAGTAGTTTATTGAAAGTTGAAAACACATTCAAACAAAAACCTGCTGAAGTCCAATCCGAACCCAGAACTGAATGCAGGCGGACAGTGTGGTGAGAAAATATCCCACAAACAGCCATGCAAAGACGTTGAGAAAACAGAAAAAACATGAGGACCAGTTCGGCCTCGGACATGGAGTGTCCGGGACCTGACGCGACACACACACACACACACACACACACACACACACACACACACACACACACACACACACACACACACACACACACACACACACACACACACACACACACACACACACACACACACACACACACACACACACACACACACACACACACACACACACACACACACACACACACGATTGAGTTAAGGCACCACCACTGTTTTATTGACTAGGAAAATAAATAATTGTACACGGAGCACTGATTTATGAAGTTATAAAATGTGCAGAAATCTGTTCCGTGAGGAAACCCCTTCGTGACATTCAACTGCTCTATAGGAAAAAAAAGTTCTTATAGAGTTCCCGTTCTTCTTAGCAAAATCGTGACAAAAATCAAACGAAAAGCGCGAATGACGCCCCTTGTGAGTTCGGAGTCTTTGACCGCCGGTCACAGTCCAGAAGCCAGAGACACGGAGAGAAAAACCAAAGCTAAAGCAAAGAGAGATTGGTTTGTGTTTAATGGAGCCGAAGCTCAGCGACGCGGGCCTGTGAAGCGGCTTTCTCCTCGGCCCCGCCCCATCCCGGGGCCCCGGGGCCCTCGCCGTCCGTCCGAAGGGCCTCTGGTCTCACGCTCTCGGGCTGCTCGCGTCTTCTTTTCCTCCACATTCAGCCGCACTTCCCCGCGGAACATGATGGGCTGCCGGCGGAGGAAACACAACTCAAAGTTAGGCAAGGTTAGGCAACAAAAGAAGACTTTTACAGATATTTACATTTTATACGACATGCATCAAGTGTATTCCAATGAAACTAATCTTTAATCTTTTCAGAAAACTGAAACACACTTTCTAAGTCTGCCCATGCACACACTGCGCCGAGGAAACGTCTTCTTGCATTTTGCTATAAACGGATCAACGTTAAAAAAAAAGTTGGGAAACTTCATATGATCCTACAAGAGTGATTACTGATAGGCTGTCTGCAAAAAAAGAAGAAGAAAAAAATCATCCACTGACTTTCAAAGCTGCGACAGAAACGACTTTCGACTTCGAGGACCTTGATAGAAATGTAGCAGGGTTTTTCCTACAATGAAAATTTTTTGGTGGCCGCAGTCTCACATTTTTTTCCCTGAATTACTGCTGGATGTGAATTGTGCTAAAAAAAAAAAAACGCACCTCTTCTGACAGACGTTTTGCACACGCACCCGACATAAACCATACTTTCAAATAAACTGAAAAATATCCTTATGAAGTGTTTTCTGTGATGACAAATCTTTTGCGTTGTTTTAACAGTCTGGAATCACACTTCCGCTTTTGTCTGATTCGCGAACTAATGACTCATTTGAACCGATTCATTTTAATGAACTGATCTGTCCAACACTGAACTCTTGAATCGGTGTGTGATCATTTACTCACAACACCTCTGACACGAGAACGCAAGTGTGCTTACCCCATTAAACAAGAGGGGTTAGTAAGAACTAGTCTTAATAATCCACAGTATTTTCATGTATTTATTTTGAGTATTTATATTGATAATATGTAGTAAAAAAAAAAAAAAAAGTTTAGCCTGGAATAAGGCGAAACCAGAACAACGCAAGTTATTGATAGCCAATAATTTTATTAAATTGTATATGGTAGAGAATTAGACTATTATAACATTTTTAATGCTACTTTTTAATGATTGTTGCCAAAAGAATTAATCAGTAATTACACAAACTGTGTAAAAACGAGGAACTAAAGAAACAAACATCAAGACATCATACATAATGAGATATCACAAATTAGATTTAAAAAAAATTCATTTATTTTAAATTTATTGTCAGTATTGGGCTCACAGATCATGTGGGTAGGTACTTTTACTGTTGGTGTGTGTGTGTGTGTGTGTGTGTGTGTGTGTGTGTGTGTGCGCGCGTGTGGATAACCACGTCTGGTCAGCCACCACTGAAGACCATTTCTGACCCAGGACCCTGAGTAGTGGAGTAAAAAGGACGATATTTGTCTTTCAGATGGAGTGAAGTTAAAGTCAGAAGTTTACAGAAAAAATAATACTCCAGTAAAGTACAGAGACTCAAACAGTGAACTTAAAGGGTTAGTTCAGCCAGAAATGAAATGTCTGTCATTAACTCCTCTCCCTAATGTCGCTCCACACCCGTAAGACCTCCGTTCATCTTCACACACAGTTTAAGATATTTTAACGGTTCAAACGGTTAGGACTCAGCGTATTGATTCATGATTTGCATCGCGTGTCAAACTGCTGAAATCACGTGACACTGGCCCAAATCGTGTTGTCCATGAAAAGCCCCAGATGTTAATCATGAGCGGTAATGACACACACCTTCGCTCCCAGAATCCTTTGCACCGGCTCCAGGTCGTCAAACACCACAAAACCGAAGTTGGGCAGCTTCCCTCCGACAGCTTTGGTGTTGATCCTCATCTCCATCACGTTCCCAAACGCTGAGCGAAAAAAAGCAGCGTGAAACCACACACACACACACACAAACACACACACACATCATCATCAAGGTCAAAGGTCAGCGGCTCTCACTCATGAAGAACTCCTTCAGTTCCACCTCGTCGATGTCATGAGGAAGATTTCCAACGAACAGCTGATGACTGTCTGGATAACGGAAAGGCCGACGGGCCTCAGCGTCACCGGAGTCAAAGTCGCCGCGACCTGCACACACACACACACGTTGGTGACTCCTGAGCTACATGTGTTATTTTTGGATGAATGATGGCCGAGCATCACATGACAGGAAACTCACCCTTAAAACTGATGTACTGTCTCCCACCCGCAGCCTCAGAGCCACTGCCATCTGACAAACAACAACAGACACACAATCAACCTGTTACTGATCACGTGTGTGTGTGTGTGTGTGTGTGTGTGTGTGTGTGTGTGTGTGTGTGTGTGTGTGTGTGTGTGTGAGTGAGTGAGTGAGTGAGAGTGTGTGTGTGCGTGATGGGTAGGTTTAGAGGCAGTGTGTGTGTGTGTGTGTGTGCGTGCGTGTGTGTGATGGGTAGGTTTAGGGGCAGTGTGTGTGTGTGTGTGTGATGGGTAGGTTTAGGGGCAGTGTGTGTGTGTGTGTGTGTGATGGGTAGGTTTAGGGGCAGTGTGTGTGTGTGTGTGTGTGTGTTGGGTAGGTTATGGGGCAGTGTGTGTGTGTGTGTCACCTCCTCTGGGTCCTCGTGGAGGGAAGCCTGATCTCTCCCGCCGCTGATCTCTGTGTAGTGACTGACTGTCCTGTCTGACCTCCACCCGTGACTGTGAGACACACACACACACACACACACACACACACAGCATTGGTCAGGGCTGTTGCCAATCACATTACATAAATAGAAGTGGCATTCATAGATTCACAATGGCAAACAATGCTTTGAGATGTTTTTTTTAGTTCACTATTTTTAATTTAAAAGGTAATTTAATTACAATTTCCGTTGGTAAACAAGTGTGTCTAAAATATAATCAAAATGTTAAATTATTGTATAACCGTTGCATAATATAAAAGGTCACATGCTGATTTTAGGGTTAGTTTCACTTGACTGTGAAATATTGTGATAAAACTTCTTCAAATGATCTATAAATATCCCCGGGGAACCGCTGTACCTGAGCCGGCCTCAGCCCGTGTGGAGAAACCCCAGCCGGAGGAAGATTCTTACTGGTCACCAGAGCCCATGAGAACACCTGCGGATGACATCACACACAGTCAACACAGCGCTACACACACACACATACTCAAACACACACAGTCAACACAGAGCTCTACACACACACACATACTCAAACACACACAGTCAACACAGCGCTACACACACACACATACTCAAACACACACAGTCAACACAGAGCTCTACACACACACCGGTACCTTGGGTGGCTCTGGGGTGTGAGGGGGCGGGGTCAGTGCGGGGACAGGGGTGGAGCCTCTCTCTGGGAGTTTCTCCTCAGGCTCCGCCTCCACCACCTGCAGCTCTGGCTCTGGGTTAAGCTCCGCCTCTGTCTCCTGATTGGCCTCCAGCTGGGACTCTGGCTCTGCCTCAGGGACCGCCTCCTCCTGCTGCTCCACTCCATTACTAAGAACATTAACAGCTGGTGTAAGGCCAGCGATAGCTCTGAGGTGGGTGTGTGTGTGTGTGTGTGTGTGTGTGTGTGTACCTGACGGGGGCTGGCGGCTCATAATAGGTGGTGCTGCTGGGACGGTCCTGCACCGGCTCAGGTGAAGCATGACTGTCCACCTGCTCCTCCTCCTCCTCCTCCTCTACCTCTTCCTCCTCCTCCTCCTCCTCCTCCTCTTCTTCAGACTCTGCTCTCACACACACACACACACACACAGATAAATATTTATAGCATGTTAAAATCACTTTTTGAGCACAAGCAAAAACAGAGTTTTTGTGTGTCCCTTTAAATGCAAATGAGCATTCCTTTTAGGAAGAGGGCGGAGCTTCAAGAGTTCATGTCAGGAGCGCTGATTACCTCTCTCTCTCTCACACACACATAAATGTTTATAGCATGTTAAAACCGCCACTTTTTGAGCACAAGCAAAAACACGCCGTTTTTGTATCCCTTTAAATGCAAATGAGCATTCCCTTTAGGAAGCGGGCGGAGCTTTAAGAGCTCATGCAAGCAGCTCTGATTACACACACACACACACACACACACACACACACACACACACTGTTCAGCCTTTAATGATCAAACCGGAGTCGGACAATGATGGAGAGACTCCAGAGGAAGACACGACATGCGGAATGAGACGGTTATATAAAGTTACGGTCATAATTCCTGTTGTCATCTTCTCCACGTTCCTGGGGGCGGGGTTATGCAAATGTTAGGGTTAGTGATGTCACTAGCTCGTTGTAGTCCCTACCAGCTGTTTGTTGTAGTTCTTAAAGAGAAAATATCTCCCTTCGCTCCGAACTTTGAATGTCGTGACTTTTCAGATGTGTTTTTGCTCTAACAGCGACACACACAAACACACACAATGTAATGCGAGGGTCCAGTGTTGTGTGTTTACCTCCCAGCTCGGCCTCAGAGTCTCCAAACACCTCCTCTTCATAGCGGAAGATGTCATTGTGCACGTAGAACTTGTTGACAGCAGAGCCCTGCGACACACACACACACACAAAATCATTATGATGTTTAATATAGTTAGAAATTATAACAATGTGTTCAATGGTGATGTTCCCTTAACAAGCCTAAGCAGAAGGTGAGATATGAGTGTGTGATCACCTGCTTCTGTCCTTCACACACACACACGTTTGTTTTTGTGACATATGGGGACATTCCATAGGCGTAATGGTTTTATACTGTACAAACCGTATTTTCTATCCACTTACACTGCCCCTAAACCTACCCATCACACACACACACACACAGCCCCTAAACCTACCCATCACAGGAAACATTTAAAAAAAAAAAAAAAACTCCTCCTGTGTGATTTATAAGCCTTTTGTAAAGTGGGGCCATGGGTAATGTCCTCATATTTCACCCTCTCCTGTAATACCTGTGTCATACCCATGGCATTATACACATTTGTGTCCTCATATGTCACAAAAACATGCCCACACACACACACCTCTGTTTGTAAGGACTCGCTCAGAGAATCGTAACGGCTGACTGACGTCGTTCTGGTTGGACTAAAGTAAGATTAGCAGAACTAACTGTAATAACTCTATATGTGTCTGTCAGAGGTATGTTAGTGTTCTGCTGTTTCCTTATCTGACAATATCTTTACTTCATTTCCTGTTTCTGAACATGACCTCATTACACACACAGATTATATGTAAACTCTGAAGAAACTCCAGAACACACACACACACACTCACTCACTCACTCACACACACTCACACACACTCACACACACTCACACACACTCACACACACTCACACACACTCACACACCTCAGGCGCGAGCACAAACGTCTGCATGAACCTCCTCATGGGCCGGCCGCAGTTGGACAGCTCTCCCATCACCTGCACACACACTCCGTCTCCTAGCGTGGCGTGAGCATCCACGTGCCGGATCTTAGTGTGGCACTCGCTGAACTGCAGAGACATCACCTTCTTATGGATCTCCTGCACACACACACACACACACACATATACAGAGTCAGCTTTACTTCCACAGAGTTCTGGAAAACAAAGACGCAAACGATGGTAAATAACAGAGGTCGCCACATCATGGCGGAGGAAGCAGAGGATGAGGAAGCAGAGGAAGAGGAAGCAGATGAAGAGGAAGCAGAGCAAGAGGAAGCAGAGCAAGAGGAAGCAGAGCAAGAGGAAGCAGAGCAAGAGGAAGCAGAGGAAGCGGAAGAGGAAGCAGAGGATACAGAGGAAGAGGAAGCAGAAGAAGGGGAAGCAAAAGCAGAGGATGCGGAAGCAGAGGATGCGGAAGCAGAGGATGCGGAAGCAGAGGATGCGGAAGCAGAGGATGAGGAAGCAGAGGAAGAGGAAGCAGAGGATGAGGAAGCAGAGGATGAGGAAGTAGAGCAAGAGGAAGCAGAGCAAGAGGAAGCAGAGCAAGAGGAAGCAGAGGAAGAGGAAGCAGAGGAAGAGGAGGCAGAGGAAGCGGAAGCAGAGGATGAGGAAGCAGAGGATACAGAGGAAGAGGATGAGGAAGCAGAGCAAGAGGAAGCAGAGGAAGAGGAAGCAGAGCAAGAGGAAGCAGATACAGAGGAAGAGGAAGCAGAAGAAGGGGAAGCAGAAGCAGAGGATGAGGAAGCAGAGGAAGAGGAAGCAGATGAAGAGGAAGCAGAGCAAGAGGAAGCAGAGCAAGAGGAAGCAGAGGAAGCGGAAGAGGAAGCAGAGGATACAGAGGAAGAGGAAGCAGAAGAAGGGGAAGCAGAAGCAGAGGATGCGGAAGCAGAGGATGCGGAAGCAGAGGATGCGGAAGCAGAGGATGAGGAAGCAGAGGATGAGGAAGCAGAGCAAGAGGAAGCAGAGCAAGAGGAAGCAGAGGAAGAGGAAGCAGAGGAAGAGGAGGCAGAGGAAGCGGAAGCAGAGGATGAGGAAGCAGAGGATACAGAGGAAGAGGATGAGGAAGCAGAGCAAGAGGAAGCAGAGGAAGAGGAAGCAGAGCAAGAGGAAGCAGAGCAAGCGGAAGAGGAAGCAGAGGATACAGAGGAAGAGGAAGCAGAAGAAGGGGAAGCAGAAGCAGAGGATGAGGAAGCAGAGGAAGAGGAAGCAGATGAAGAGGAAGCAGAGCAAGAGGAAGCAGAGCAAGAGGAAGCAGAGCAAGCGGAAGAGGAAGCAGAGGATACAGAGGAAGAGGAAGCAAAAGAAGGGGAAGCAGAAGCAGAGGATGCGGAAGCAGAGGATGAGGAAGCAGAGGAAGAGGAAGCAGAGCAAGAGGAAGCAGAGGTTGAGGAAGCAGAGGAAGCAGAGGAAGAGGAAGCAGAGCAAGAGGAAGCAGAGGAAGGGGAAGCAGAGGATGAGGAAGAAGATGAAGCAGAGGAAGAGGAAGCAGAGGATGAGGAAGCAGAGGAAGAGGAAGCAGGGGATGAGGAAGCAGAGGATGAGGAAGAAGAGGAAGCAGAGGAAGAGGAAGCAGAGGAAGAGGAAGCAGGGGATGAGGAAGCAGAGGAAGAGGAAGCAGGGGATTAGGAAGCAGGGGATGAGGAAGCAGAGGATGAGGAAGCAGAGGATGCGGAAGCAGAGGATGAGGAAGCAGAGGATGCGGAAGCAGAGGATGAGGAAGCAGAGGATGAGGAAGCAGAGGATGAGGAAGCAGAGGATGAGGAAGCAGAGGATGAGGAAGCAGAGGATGAGGAAGAAGAGGATGAGGAAGAAGAGGATGAGGAAGAGGAAGCAGGGGATGAGGAAGCAGAGGAAGAGGAAGCAGGGGAAGAGGAAGCAGGGGATGAGGAAGCAGAGGATGAGGAAGCAGAGGATGAGGAAGAGGAAGCAGGAGATGAGGAAGCAGAGGAAGAGGAAGCAGGGGAAGAGGAAGCAGGGGAAGAGGAAGCAGGGGATGAGGAAGCAGGGGATGAGGAAGCAGAGGATGAGGAAGCAGAGGATGAGGAAGAAGAGGAAGCAGGGGATGAGGAAGCAGGGGATGAGGAAGCAGGGGAAGAGGAAGCAGGGGAAGAGGAAGCAGGGGAAGAGGAAGAGGAAGCAGGGGAAGAGGAAGCAGGGGAAGAGGAAGCAGGGGAAGAGGAAGCAGAGGATGAGGAAGCAGGGGAAGAGGAAGCAGAGGATGAGGAAGCAGAGGATGAGGACTCACCGCCTGACCAATCACAGCCTCCTCCGGCTTCCCATTCCCGTCCAGCCCGCCGTGGACATATGAGGAGTTCCTGCCGTAAAACCTGCCAACACACACACACACACACACACATCAGAGATACAAACACACACACACATCAGAGAGACAAACACACATACACACATCAGACACACACACACACGCATCAGAGACACACACACACACGCATCAGAGACACACACACACACGCATCAGAGACACACACACACGCATCAGAGACACACACACACGCATCAGAGACACACACACACACGCATCAGAGACACACACGCATCAGAGACACACACACACACACGCATCAGAGACACACACACACACACACGCATCAGAGACACACACACACACACGCATCAGAGACACACACACACACACGCATCAGAGACACACACACACGCATCAGAGACACACACACACACACACACGCATCAGAGACACACACACACACACACACGCATCAGAGACACAAACACACACGCATCAGACACAAACACACGCATCAGAGACACACACACACACACGCATCAGAGACACACACACACACGCAACAGAGACACACACACACGCATCAGAGACACAAACACACACGCATCAGAGACACAAACACACACGCATCAGAGACACACACACACACACGCATCAGAGACACACACACACACACGCATCAGAGACACACACACACACACGCATCAGAGACACACACACACACACACGCATCAGAGACACACACACACGCATCAGAGACACACACACACACACACGCATCAGAGACACACACACACACACGCATCAGAGACACACACACACACACACACACGCATCAGAGACACACACACACACACACACGCATCAGAGACACACACACACGCATCAGAGACACAAACACACACGCATCAGACACAAACACACGCATCAGACACAAACACACGCATCAGAGACACACACACACACACGCATCAGAGACACACACACACACGCATCAGAGACACACACACACACGCATCAGAGACACACACACACACGCATCAGAGACACACACACACACGCATCAGAGACACACACACACACGCATCAGAGACACACACACACACGCATCAGAGACACACACACACACGCATCAGAGACAAACACACACATCAGAGTCACACACACATATTAGACACACACACCAGAGACACAAACACACACATACATGTCAGAGACACACACACACCCGTCACATGACCCTTCATCAGCTGCGGCGTGACCTCTGACCTCTCACCTGTGCAGGTAATCCGGCGCTTTATTCAGGAGTGTGTAGTACTGCCGCACAAACTCGCGTCCTACGAGCAGGGGGCTCGGCTTCTCCATCACCATCTCTCTCTCACACACACACACACACACACTACACTACAACACAACACACACACAGAGAGAGAAACAAATCAGATCATGAGAAGAACTTTATTACACACACACACAAAGAGAGAGAAGTAAAAACAGAGACAAAGGGAGGGATAACTGAGGGTGGCGTGATGTAAAGGTAGCTGGACGTGCACGTGCGCGCCGCGGACAGACAATAGCGCTCGCGCGTGCGTTAGCTTCATGCTATCCGCGGGAAACTCACCTAATGTGGCGGGATCCGTGAAACGCCGCGCTGTCGCTCCGCACGCACGCACTCTCCGCACACACTCGAGCGAGCGACGGTCGCGCAACTCCCTCTTTATCCGCTTAAAACCCCCAACACCAGCCGAAGCGAAACGCGCGCACACACACACACAGACGTCGACGTGCGCGCGTCCACTGCCCTCACCTCTCGCTTGCGAGCGCGCACACACGCCTGTGACGCACAAGAACGCGACTTCCTTCCGTGGGCACGACAAAAGCGCGTCAATAATTCTGTAGTACACAAGAAAGGCTATTTACACTGCAAAAAATGCTTTTCTTACTCAGTATTTTTGTCTTGTTTCTAGTCCAAACATCTAAAAATTCTTAAAACAAGAAGTATTTACTAGACAAGCAAAAGTAATTGTCTTGTTTTGGGGAAAAAATACTCAAAATGAAGAGAGTTTTTGCTTAAAATAAGATAAATAATCTGCCAATGGGGTGAGAAAAATAATCTTAAATCACTAAATGTACAAACAGGAAAGTATAATTAGGAAACATGAGTGTTGGGAAATTAAAATTAAGACTTGAGGATGAACAGTCAAGCTTTCTTTGACTTTATTAGGGAGACAGGGCTGATGAATATAATTTAAAGGTGCAGTGTGTAGTGTTTAAAGGACAAATCCAGTGAGAAATGACCCTACGGGTGATTAACAGATGGTTAGCGAGTAGATCATTTTCTGGGATGCGTTTTCATTAGAATCGAATGTAAAGAGTTTTATCTCTAAAAACAGATTAGCTTATAACGCTTGTCTATGGGGCACAGAATAAGTAAAATTAAATCGCTAGTTAATACCACTAACAAGGCTCAAAATAGCCTCACACTAACACGGCAGCATGATGAGGGTCCCTACATGCAAACCGAAGCACTGAGAACTTTATAAGAGTACAAACAGTTTAATAAGAAGATACTTTATAAACACAGTGCATTACGCGTTTACAGACGGCAGCCATTTTGGAAAACAGTCTCAACGAATCGAGCCACGAGCGCTGTGTTAAGTGATAAACTGTGACTTGGAATCTCATGTGGTCCATTTTTTCCTGGAAGAAAACACTTAACGCAGCAGAGAAAATAAATAAATAAATAAAAAATGTCCATGTAATTAGATGTCACACTTAAAGGGTTACTTCAGCGATTAGCATATGGCTTTGTATCAGTAGAAACCCTGGAGTATATTCAAATGATTGTGCTTTCACTCCTCATATCCCCCTGAGACGAGAGATTTATGCATTTTATTTCTGAAAAAATTCCTCCCGTGAGGCAAATTGATGATATTTGCGTCATCTTTGGAATGTTTGCCCAGAGGCTAAAGACTACAGCCAGCAGAGGGAGCCATTTCCGCATGTTTTCAACTCGCATATGAGTGATGGAGATCACACTTACAGCTCAGCTCAGCTACAGGCACTCATTTAAACGGAGCTATGGTGAGCAATGTAAGTGTTTTTATGAAAGTCAAATTAATTTCTATGAAAGTTAAGCTTGTAAGGCATGAACTGAAAACGCGCCAGACTGAACTGGCGTTGTGAATGTATGCCGCGAGTGTAGTCGCGATTACCTCAGCTCTCATCACGAGAGCTCATCAGCTCATTTATGACGTTAAATGTAATCTGACTCCTGCAGTTAGTGCTGTGAGACTCATGCGGCGACTCCATCGTTATATTGAACACACACGTTCAGTTTTTAATCGTAGTGTCTGTTCTCTAACTCAGTCACAGTAATCCAGTAGCGGTGGCTGTGGGAGTGGCCTCAGGGCAGCGAAGCATTCTGGGAATTGTAGTCTTTCATCCCCATGAGACAAAAATACATTTTCTGTCTTTTCTCAGTCTAGTCCCGTCCGAATGTGCCATCTCGGTAATAGTTACGGACAATGTCAGTGAAGATTACCGAGACTTTTACCTTCTGGAAAAAGGTCCGGGAAAATGACCTCGGGTAATACTAATCCCGTTCGAATAGACCTGCTGTAAAAAAGTGAGGTAAAATTCCATCATTTCCTTTTTAAAAAAATTTTTAAAAACGCATTTTGCGAGCTTTGAGGCGCTTGAAGCATTCGGTTGCGTTGTAGGTGGAGGGACAACTCTGTGGCAAACGTCCAGTATTTTCCGCATATCATTTAAAGCAAAAAGAAGATCAAAAGCACTTATTAAAGGCACAACACTTATTTTAGCTCTAGGAAAGTGTCTGTTAGTGTCCAACACAATCCAATCAGAATCGTTAGACTGGACCTAACTGTTTATTAAAACACACAAATATAGCCTGAGACAGAGTTCAAACTGGCGCTCATGTTGTGTTTGCTCACGTGATAACAGCAGCGTCATACACACACGACGACACAGAGCTTACTGTGGTGTGTAAAGCGAGTTACTCCTCACACTTCTGCTAGTTTTACTGAGATGTCTTATCCCGTGCGAATTGGCCATTGATATTACAGACGTCCTGAGGTAAAATGACTTTACCCCCATGTCCCCATGTTAATCTAATCCTGTCCGAATAGGGCTTTCCCAATGCTTTAACCCCGGGTTATCCTTATTCTAAACCCGCCCTTTAACCCCGGGTTATCCTTATTCTAAACCCGTCATTTAACCCCGGGTTATCTTCTTTCTAAACCCGCCCTTTAACCCCGGGTTATCCTTATTCTAAACCCGTCATTTAACCCCGGGTTATCTTCTTTCTAAACCCGCCCTTTAACCCCGGGTTATCCTTATTCTAAACCCGTCATTTAACCCCGGATTATGCTCTTTCTAAACCCGCCCTTTAACCACGGGTTATCCTCTTTCTAAACCCGCCCTTTAACCCCGGGTTATCCTTATTCTAAACCCGTCATTTAACCCCGGGTTATCTTCTTTCTAAACCCGCCCTTTAACCCCGGGTTATCCTTATTCTAAACCCGTCATTTAACCCCGGATTATGCTCTTTCTAAACCCGCCCTTTAACCACGGGTTATCCTCTTTCTAAACCCGCCATTTAACCCTGGGTTATCTTCTTTCTAAACCCGCCCTTTAACCACGGGTTATCCTCTTTCTAAACCCGCCCTTTAACCCCGGGTTATCCTTATTCTAAACCCGTCATTTAACCCCAGGTTATCTTCTTTCTAAACCCGCCCTTTAACCCCGGGTTATCCTTATTCTAAACCCGTCATTTAACCCCGGATTATGCTCTTTCTAAACCCGCCCTTTAACCACGGGTTATCCTCTTTCTAAACCCGCCATTTAACCCTGGGTTATATTCTTTCTAAACCCGCCCTTTAACCCCGGGTTATCCTTATTCTAAACCCGTCATTTAACCCCGGGTTATCTTCTTTCTAAACCCGCCCTTTAACCCCGGGTTATCCTTATTCTAAACCCGTCATTTAACCCCGGGTTATCTTCTTTCTAAACCCGCCCTTTAACCCCGGGTTATCCTTATTCTAAACCCGTCATTTAACCCCGGGTTATCTTCTTTCTAAACCCGCCCTTTAACCCCGGGTTATCCTTATTCTAAACCCGTTATTTAACCCCGGATTATCCTCTTTCTAAACCCGCCCTTTAACCCCGGGTTATCTTCTTTCTAAACCCGCCCTTTAACCCCGGGTTATCTTCTTTCTAAACCCGTCATTTAACCCCGGGTTATCTTCTTTCTAAACCCGCCATTAAACCCTGGGTTATCTTCTTTCTAAACCCGCCATTTAACCCCGGGTTATCTTCTTTCTAAACCCGCCATTTAACCCCGGGTTATCCTCTTTCTAAACCCCTCATTTAACCCCGGGTTATCTTGTCTTGTTTTGGGGGGAAATTTAAAAAAAATTAAGAGAGCAATGTAAGTGTTTTAACTTCTCAAATTAATTTCTATGAAAGTTAAGCTTGCAAAGGCATGAACTGAAAACGCGCCAGACTGAACTGGCGTTGTGAATGTATGCCGCGAGTGTAGTCGCGATTACCTCAGCTCTCATCACGAGAGCTCATCAGCTCATTTATGACGTTAAATGTAATCTGACTCCTGCAGTTAGTGCTGTGAGACTCATGCGGCGACTCCATCGTTATATTGAACACACACGTTCAGTTTTTAATCGTAGTGTCTGTTCTCTAACTCAGTCACAGTAATCCAGTAGCGGTGGCTGTGGGAGTGGCCTCAGGGCAGCGAAGCATTCTGGGAATTGTAGTCTTTCATCCCCATGAGACAAAAATACATTTTCTGTCTTTTCTCAGTCTAGTCCCGTCCGAATGTGCCATCTCGGTAATAGTTACGGACAATGTCAGTGAAGATTACCGAGACTTTTACCTTCTGGAAAAAGGTCCGGGAAAATGACCTCGGGTAATACTAATCCCGTTCGAATAGACCTGCTGTAAAAAAGTGAGGTAAAATTCCATCATTTCCTTTTTAAAAAAATTTTTAAAAACGCATTTTGCGAGCTTTGAGGCGCTTGAAGCATTCGGTTGCGTTGTAGGTGGAGGGACAACTCTGTGGCAAACGTCCAGTATTTTCCGCATATCATTTAAAGCAAAAAGAAGATCAAAAGCACTTATTAAAGGCACAACACTTATTTTAGCTCTAGGAAAGTGTCTGTTAGTGTCCAACACAATCCAATCAGAATCGTTAGACTGGACCTAACTGTTTATTAAAACACACAAATATAGCCTGAGACAGAGTTCAAACTGGCGCTCATGTTGTGTTTGCTCACGTGATAACAGCAGCGTCATACACACACGACGACACAGAGCTTACTGTGGTGTGTAAAGCGAGTTACTCCTCACACTTCTGCTAGTTTTACTGAGATGTCTTATCCCGTGCGAATTGGCCATTGATATTACAGACGTCCTGAGGTAAAATGACTTTACCCCCATGTCCCCATGTTAATCTAATCCTGTCCGAATAGGGCTTTCCCAATGCTTTAACCCCGGGTTATCCTTATTCTAAACCCGCCCTTTAACCCCGGGTTATCCTTATTCTAAACCCGTCATTTAACCCTGGGTTATCTTCTTTCTAAACCCGCCCTTTAACCCCGGGTTATCCTTATTCTAAACCCGTCATTTAACCCCGGGTTATCTTCTTTCTAAACCCGCCCTTTAACCCCGGGTTATCCTCTTTCTAAACCCCTCATTTAACCCCGGTTTATCTTCTTTCTAAACCCGCCCTTTAACCCCGGGTTATCCTTATTCTAAACCCGTCATTTAACCCCGGATTATGCTCTTTCTAAACCCGCCCTTTAACCCCGGGTTATCCTTATTCTAAACCCGTCATTTAACCCCGGATTATGCTCTTTCTAAACCCGCCCTTTAACCCCGGGTTATCTTCTTTCTAAACCCGCCATTTAACCCTGGGTTATCTTCTTTCTAAACCCGCCATTTAACCCCGGGTTATCCTCTTTCTAAACCCGCCCTTTAACCCCGGGTTATCCTCTTTCTAAACCCCTCATTTAACCCCGGGTTATCTTCTTTCTAAACCCGCCCTTTAACCCCGGGTTATCCTTATTCTAAACCCGTCATTTAACCCCGGATTATGCTCTTTCTAAACCCGCCCTTTAACCCCGGGTTATCCTTATTCTAAACCCGTCATTTAACCCCGGATTATGCTCTTTCTAAACCCGCCCTTTAACCCCGGGTTATCTTCTTTCTAAACCCGCCCTTTAACCCTGGGTTATCTTCTTTCTAAACCCGCCATTTAACCCCGGGTTATCTTCTTTCTAAACCCGCCCTTTAACCCCAGGTTATCCTCTTTCTAAACCCCTCATTTAACCCCGGGTTATCTTCTTTCTAAACCCGCCCTTTAACCCCGGGTTATCCTTATTCTAAACCCGTCATTTAACCCCGGATTATGCTCTTTCTAAACCCGCCCTTTAACCCCGGGTTATCCTTATTCTAAACCCGTCATTTAACCCCGGATTATGCTCTTTCTAAACCCGCCCTTTAACCCCGGGTTATCTTCTTTCTAAACCCGCCATTTAACCCTGGGTTATCTTCTTTCTAAACCCGCCATTTAACCCCGGGTTATCTTCTTTCTAAACCCGCCCTTTAACCCTGGGTTATCCTCTTTCTAAACCCCTCATTTAACCCCGGGTTATCTTCTTTCTAAACCCGCCCTTTAACCCCGGGTTATCCTTATTCTAAACCCGTCATTTAACCCCGGATTATGCTCTTTCTAAACCCGCCCTTTAACCCCGGGTTATCCTTATTCTAAACCCGTCATTTAACCCTGGATTATGCTCTTTCTAAACCCGCCCTTTAACCACGAGTTATCCTCTTTCTAAACCCGCCCTTTAACCCCGGGTTATCCTTATTCTAAACCCGTCATTTAACCCCGGGTTATCTTCTTTCTAAACCCGCCCTTTAACCCCGGGTTATCCTTATTCTAAACCCGTCATTTAACCCCGGATTATGCTCTTTCTAAACCCGCCCTTTAACCACGGGTTATCCTCTTTCTAAACCCGCCATTTAACCCTGGGTTATCTTCTTTCTAAACCCGCCCTTTAACCCCGGGTTATCCTTGTTATGTTGTCACACTATCATAACATGTAGTGAACACTTGGGGTTAAACCACGTTCAATAAACACAGCCGAACATTCAGGAATACTTTTCTTCTTCTGAATTTATTTTAAAGAACACAACAACTAATAATTACAAGTGGCAGTGCCACCTGCAGGCACAATAGGGGAAAAGCAGTATTACATACATAACATTTCCTCCCCTCTTAATCCAGAAACAAAGAAAACATTGCTTTCTCAGAAACGCAAAAATTCAGCATTTATTTATTTTTCTACTCTAGAGGTAGAGGGTAGACTGCCTCTTGCCTCGAGCCAGTTCGGGGATTATTCTGCCCCATGTCAGAACAGGCTCACTAATATAACTAATTACAGTTCAGTCCAGCAAGCATCTCTCATGGCTCTATAATGTCAGACGATTGGGAGGCTTGATCACTCTGGCTGGATAACGTCTGACCTGCACTGATGGAATGTTGAGTTTGCCATGGTTTGTCTGAGACTCTATTGATGTGTCACTGTTAACATCTTGTTCCTTTGCTGGTGGTGGAGAAGTGCCATTTACAGAGGCTTGTACGGGAACAGACACATCACTGATGTCAGATGGTTGTGTCACCTGAGTTTCAGCTGTTTGATTCGGAATAGACAAGAGTTGATCAGCATGCCGCCTCCATTCCTCAGAAGCTCCTACATCCACAGTATAAGATACTGGACCACTTTGAGCCTTCACTACACCTGAAGTCCATCTCTCTCTCCCTCTGTAATCTCGAGCCAGCACAGCATCACCAACTCCAAACTGTCTTGGCTTCGAACGACCAGCTCTGCGAAGAACCTGGGAGGTCTGTGAGAGTCGCACAGCAGCTGTTACACTGGGTTTCAAGGCATCTAGCCGTGTGCGCAGCTGGCGTCCCAAAAACATCAGGGAAGGGGACTCTCTTGTTGTTGGATGTGGTGTGTTGCGGTATGTCAGCAAGAAGGTTTCCAACCGCCTCTGAAGAGTAGAAGAGCCCTTAGAAGCCTTCAGTGCTTGTTTTAGCGACTGAACAAACCTTTCAGCCTGCCCATTGGTTGCCGGATGATATGGGGCGGAACGGATATGTTTTACATGGTTGGCTTTCAGGAAAGTTACAAACTCCTGAGAGACGAATTGGGGGCCATTATCACTCACAAGGACTTCAGGCAGTCCATAATGGCTGAAGTGGTTCCGCAAAACTTCAATTGTTTTTTCTGCTGTTGTTGATGTCATCAACTGCACCTCAGGCCACTTCGAATGTGCGTCAACCACGACTAGGTACATGTGACCCTCACATGGCCCAGCAAAATCTACATGTATGCGCTCCCATGGTTTGCTTGGCCACTCCCATGGGTGGAGGGGTGCTTGGGCTGGCATTTTCTGTATTTGTTGACATGACTGACACGTTTTCACTTGCAGTTCAATGTCAGCATCAACACCAGGCCACCAGACATAACTGCGAGCAATGGCTTTCATTCGGACAATTCCTGGGTGGCCAGTGTGCAGTTCCTCTAGTACTCTTTTCCGCAGCTTGTAGGGAACAACGACTCTCAAGCCCCGCATTAAGCACCCATGTTGGACAGACAGCTCATTGCGTCTGGAGATGAAAGGTGAGAGTTCACTGTTACCAGAAAGGTTGACAGCTTGAGTCCCTTTTATGACCATTTCGACAACTGTAGACAAGGTTGAGTCACTCATAGTCTCATGTCGGATATCAGTGGCACTGACAGGGAGTTTCTCCATTTGTCCGAGGTAAAACAGCTCTACGGCATCCTTTTTCTCTTTGTGCTCTACTTGTAATGGCAGGCGGGAAAGACCATCTGCATTTGCGTGATGTTCAGCTCTTTTGTACTCAATGGTGTAGTTATGCGCTGACAAAAGTAATGCCCACCTTTGCATCCGCGCTGCTGCCATAGACGGAATTCCTTTTTGTGGCCCGAAAATCGTAGTAAGGGGGCGGTGATCTGTGAAAAGCTTGAATTTTCGTCCGTAAAGATACTGGTGGAATTTTCTGACCCCAAACACTATGGCCAGAGCCTCACGCTCAATCTGCGCATAATTCTGTTCTGCCTTGCTAAGTGTGCGCGATGCAAAGGCTATTGGCTTTTCTTCACCACTGGGTAACACGTGGGAAATGACGGCACCAATGCCATAAGGTGATGCGTCACAAGCAAGCCGAATGGCGTTCTGGGGGTCGTAGTGTGTCAAGACATTTTGTGACACAAGCTGATCTTTAGCCTTTTTGAATGCAGCATCACACTCTGCAGACCACTGCCAGCGTTTTCCTTTACACAACAGGGCATTCAGAGGATTCGCTATGGTTGCCAGGTTGGGTATAAATCTTCCATAATAATTTAACAAGCCGAGAAATGATCTCAGCTGTGTAATGTTTGATGGAGCTGGTGCATTGACAATTGCACTTACTTTATCGGGTGACTTGTGTAAACCTTCAGCATCAATTATGTGACCCAGGTATTCCAATGAGTCCTTGAAGAAGTCACATTTCTCCTTCTCAGCACGCAAGCCAAACTGTTCCAGCCGTTCAAGGACTGCATCCAGATTTTCTAGGTGTTCCGCTTCAGTCCGCCCCGTAACCAGAATGTCATCCAGATAACAATGGACATTAGACAGACCTTGTAAAATTTGGTGCATAGCTCTCTGGAATATGGCTGGCGCCGAAGCGATCCCGAATGGAAGGCGATTGTACTGGAATAGCCCTTTCTGTGTCGAAATTGTGAGGAACTTCCTGGACTCCTCCTCAACACTCATTTGAAGGTAAGCATGTGACAAGTCTAATTTGCTGAAACATTGTCCTCCCGCTAATGAAGCGAACAAGTCCTCAATGCGCGGTAACGGATAGTGTTCAACGTGTAAGACGGGGTTTACCGTTACCTTAAAGTCACCACAGATGCGAACTGCTCCGTTTTTCTTCACAACAGGGACTATTGGAGTAGCCCATTCACTGTACTGTACTGGTGACAATACTCCTATTTCAGTGAGACGGTTCAATTCCACTTCGACTTTTGGACGAAGAGCATACGGAACAACTCTGGGCTGACAAAACTTGGGTTTGTGTTCAGGTTTCAAAGTTATTTTAGCTTTAATGCTCTTCATTTCTCCCAAATGTTTAGAGAAAACAGTGGAATGTTTCTGCAGCACAGCTTCTATTGTCTTCAATTTGACTGTTTTTATTTCTTTCCAGTTTAGTTTGATTTGACGCAACCACTCTCTGCCATAAAGTGGTGGATAGTCCCCCTGCACGACATACAATGGAAGAACAGCTGTCTGCTTGCCCATTTTTACATGTACATCAATTACACCTTCAGGATGCAATGCTTGTCCTGTGTATGTACGAAGAACAATGTCAGTTGAGTTTAAGGGCAGGTGTTTCAATATTCGATCATAAGTCTCTGTTGAAACCAATGACACTGCTGCACCCGTGTCCAGTTCCATTTCCAGTGGCATACCCTCAATTTCTGGTTTCACAATGATACTGGACTTTTCTCCTGGCTGTGACAGTTTATACAGAGCCAAATCAGAATCTGTGTCATCATCATTGGACTCTGCATCAGCATCAAGGCGGTGTACACTTCCCTTTTTTATATAGCCTTTTTGCTTAATTGATTTCGTTGGCCGTGCAGCTCTCTTTGTTTTTCTGTCATCGTTAGTTTTCCTGCAAACGCGACTGATATGGCCTTTTTTTCCACATGTGTTACAGTTTTTGTCCTTAAACCAGCAGTCATCTTCACTATGGTTATTCTTTCCACATCGTTTGCATTTGTTTTTACTCTTTGATAAAGACAGTGCATTTACCGTCAGTGATCCGCTGAGTTGGTGTGCTTCGCGTGACGCTGTTTCCATGGAGACCGCTAACTCTACCGCTCTCTGAAAAGTCAGCGTAGATTCAGTCAACAAGCGCTTTTGTGTAGCCTCACTCTTCAAGCCACACACAAATCTATCGCGAAGAGCATCATCCAAATGTCCCCCAAATTCACAGTGTTCTGACAATCCTCTAAGTACTGCAACATACTGTGTCACCGACTCGCTCTCTTCCTGATTCCGCCTGTGGAAACGAAAACGCTCAGCGATGACCAGGGGCTTCGGAGAGAAGTGCTGCTGTAGCGTGTCTGTGATGTCTCTAAAGCTTTTCTCTCCGGGTTTGTCCGGCGCGATGAGACTTCGGAGTAATCCATACGTTTTTCCTCCGATCACACTGAGTAGCACAGGCACTTTCTTGTCGGCCTCAATGCTGTTAGCTTTTATGAAGTGGTCAAATCTTTCAATGTAAGTGGTCCATGGTTCAACGTTTTCATCAAACGCTTCCATGTGGCCAATGGTAGCAGCCATTCTAGCTAACCTAGCTCACTTTAGCTACGCTGAGAAAATAAAATAAAAGTTGTAGTACGCCTAACTACTCACGATTCACTATGGTAGTTTCGTACAAAGATCCCATCCTCGTCGCCAATTATGTTATGTTGTCACACTATCATAACATGTAGTGAACACTTGGGGTTAAACCACGTTCAATAAACACAGCCGAACATTCAGGAATACTTTTCTTCTTCTGAATTTATTTTAAAGAACACAACAACTAATAATTACAAGTGGCAGTGCCACCTGCAGGCACAATAGGGGAAAAGCAGTATTACATACATAACAATCCTTATTCTAAACCCGTCATTTAACCCCGGGTTATCTTCTTTCTAAACCCGCCCTTTAACCCCGGGTTATCCTCTTTCTAAACCCCTCATTTAACCCCGGGTTATCTTCTTTCTAAACCCGCCCTTTAACCCCGGGTTATCCTTATTCTAAACCCGTCATTTAACCCCGGATTATCCTCTTTCTAAACCCGCCCTTTAACCCCGGGTTATCTTCTTTCTAAACCCGCCCTTTAACCCCGGATTATCCTCTTTCTAAACCCGCCCTTTAACCCCGGGTTATCTTCTTTCTAAACCCGCCCTTTAACCCCGGGTTATCTTCTTACTAAACCCGCCCTTTAACCCCGGGTTATCTTCTTTCTAAACCCGCCATTTAACCCTGGGTTATCTTCTTTCTAAACCCGCCATTTAACCCCGGGTTATCTTCTTTCTAAACCCGCCCTTTAACCCCGGGTTATCCTCTTTCTAAACCCCTCATTTAACCCCGGGTTATCTTGTCTTGTTTTGGGTGAAATTAAAAAAAAATTAAGAGAGTTTTTGATAAAAATAATCTGCCAATGGGGTAATGAAATTAAGGTTTGAATTAAGATTATTTTTCTCACCCCATTGGCAGATTATTTATCTTATTTTAAGCAAAAACTCTCTTCATTTTGAGTTATTTTTCCCAAAACAAGACAATCATTTTTACTTGTCTAGTAAATGTTTCTTAATGTAAGAATTTTTAGATGTTTGGAGTAGAAACAAGACAAAAATACTGAGTAAGAGGAGCATTTTTTGCAGTGTAATGTCAATCCTCACACTGCGATCATCGTCTGCGGTCTGATAATGAAATAAACAGGGCTTTATCTGTTTGAGATGTTTGCGTTCTGCATGTCAGCACTGGTAGGATTTAATTAGCAGATGAAAAACCCACAGGCTTGAGCAATACTGATGTTTATTCGGTGGGTTTGTGCTTAAAACAAGAGGAATTATCTTTCACTTTGAACTGACTCCATTGGCAGATATTTACTCTTGTTTAAAGCACAAACTCACTTCATTTTTAATGCATTTTTCCAGAAACATAAACATAAAAAATAGTTCTGGAAAAGGAAGAGCATGACGTCTCTCAGTTGTCTCCTCGTCTGGCTGTTGTTGTGGTGGGAATTTCGCTCGGGGTCATAAGGGGGAACGGGGTCAGCGGGGTCATGAAGGGCGTTGGGGTCGTGAAGGGCGCTGGGGTCATGAAGGGCGTTGGGGTCGTGAAGGGTGTTGGGGTCGTCAGCCGCTCGGGTCGAGCTTTTTTCAGAGACACCGGAACAACCTGAAAAGCCAAAACAAGACACACTGTAAAAAATGCTCTTCTTACTCTGTATTTTTGTCT